>NW_028293126.1:0-35552 GCF_960531495.2 Zeus faber | reverse complement strand
TCCAGTTTAGTCATGTTGGGTGCATTTTACAGTTTCCCGGGTTCCTCTGAAACGCAGCACGTTTTTCCAAGTTTACATTGAACTCTGCATGGGCTCCCCCAGTCTGTCGTCTCCTGGTTGCTCATTTTGTGGAGCAACCCACTATGCTGTCTACACAGTGCAACCCTCCTGTTTTTCAAACAATTGTCTATGTTTGCTTATTAACCAGAATTCTATTGTTAGAATTGACCGTGTCGTCTGTGGAAATAGAGATGCACTTTCAGCGACGGGTGGCATTTGGTGCTCTGTCTGACATAAAATGTATTTCTTTAGTTTTTTCCTGGGATTACATTTTCAATAAGTTACGTTTCCATGAATTATTTCTGTGAGTATTTTCCATTGCACTGCTTCTATTTTTCAGATGCCTCGCTGGATCTTGGACGCATTACTTAGTCAAACACTTCAATCGTATCGACTGGATGCGGTGACCAGTTTTTGTGGACTACTTTTTATTTTTTTTTCATTAATCTGGCAAAGTAATGTGGACCAGAGACTTAAAAAATCAATCGAACAGATATGACATCTACCCGGTAAGAAGTTATACAAATACACATATCGTCGAACGAGGTACACAGTGATCTAGTCTACACCGCACACTGGACACGGTCCGACTGGACATTCTGAAATGGAATCTGTACTTTATAGTAAATAGTATGATGACACCATAAAGAGTCTTACTGTAAAATCTCATTGTGGCAGTTTCGCCCACCACACAGTACCCAAGTGGCATTTTCAGGGCCCTCCAGCACAGAGACACAGACAACGGGGGGTTGTTAACACCGATTTATTGTCGAGATGAGGCTAAGTGGAATCAGCCAGGAGCAGATTGAACATGGCTTGACAGGGCTCCTCTCCTGAGTGCGTGTAGGGGATGGAGTTTCTAAACCTGCCGCTCATCAGCCCAACCAACGAGCGTCAGGTGTGGCTGCTCAAGCCATGCCATCCACCATACTCATCTCATTCATTTTGTTTACAAATTGTGACGTCTCAGTTACGCTGAAAACTTTGGGTCAAAGTTGTTCGGCTTTTCATTAATATCTGCTCCGTATGTGGATCGATTTTGATTACATTTAAAGTAGGAGATCCTTGTGAAATGCTGGTCTAAATGACACCTCAACCGTCTGTCGGTTCTGCCGAAGTATCTATTCCAGATATTTTTAGCCGGGTTGGAAATATTTCCGTGTAAAATGTATTGGCCCGTGTCTGTAATATGGATCAAATTTGGTCAAGGATCAAGGAGATATTAATGACATTTTTCATTAATATCTCCTCCTTATGAGGATTCATTTGGATGAAACTTCAACCACAAGGTGTTGTGACAGGCAGTTCAAACAAGACGTCAACCATGTTCGTGTGTTATGCCGAAGTTGGTGTTCCAGATAGTTTTAGACTTCAAAATTCTGAGAATTTTCGCTCCCGAACAATAACAAAAGGGATCCTATGGGCTGGACCCATAATAATAATAATAATACTAATAATAATAATAATACTACTACTACTAATAATAATAATAAATATAGCTACATGCAGCACTACGCAGGGTTCAGGGGAGTAGTAAGTTCAATGGAGGAATGTGCTCTCTGTTCAGTGTGTTTTGTGACTGCAGAAGTTCATTGGTTCCGTCCTGGTGTTTTGTGGCTGGTCGTTTGTGGGTTTGGGCAGTGTTTTGGGTATTGGGCAGTGTTTGTGGCAATGGGTGGGTTTCCTACACCGCAACAGCAGTAATCAGTAGGAAGTAGGGCTGCATGATTATAGCTAAAATGATTAGCTATATCCCGATTATTTAAGTCATTATTGTGTTCTCAATTATTTATCACAATTATTCATCCATTTTGAGGAAAACAATTGCACAAAACCTGTATTTTAAAACTTGTATATTGTAAACATGTATTTTATTAAACCATAAATAAATAAACGGAAATGTACAAATCTTTGAATCAAAATATGACTTTCTTCAGAAAAACTTATCGTTCTTAAGGCTATCCATAAAATACATCCAAACAAGAAGGTCAGTTACATTGCTTATGGTTATTGTTACCAGTAATTATAATTCAAGAAGATTGTATACATTGATATTGCTGGCATGTCTATAAATTCTGACAGTGTTGCTATTGGGTTTTTATTTTGTAGAACTGACTTTGGTGCTTGTCAGTTGTCCCTTAGAAGCGTATATATTTATGATGTTTAATACGCTGCGCTTTGTTTAATCCAATTGTCTTCTGGTAAAAAATAATAGCTGTCACTTTGTAATTTTTGTATGGTTGCGAGTTTGTATCTTATATTCCTTTAGTTGAAGTCAAGTGGCAACTATATCTGTACTTGACAGTATTTTGGTGGGATTTGACTCATGACTTAATGACATTGATCCATGTACTCCGGCGCCATTTTGGGTGAGATGGCAAATGGTCAGTTCTCTCTGCACGTTCCGCCATCTTGGTGAGGACCCTGTTGTTGTCCAAATCGACTGTATTGCTATCATGTCACCTGTGTTGTGCGGATGACAAAAAAAATTCAGTTTTTTACTCCATTATTCCTAAGTAACGGACCGATCTGGATCAAACTCTGTGAGTGAGTGTGGCAGATCCATGAGATCCACGAGATCCACAGACTACTGACGTCAGTTTTTCACTAACAAAAACAATAGTGCTAATAATAATAATAATAATAATAATATTAAGACCCCTAATAACAACAACAATAATAATAATAATAATAATAATAATAATAAATATAGCTGCAGGCAGCAATTCACCAAGGATAAGAATAACAATAAAAATCGGAACAAAAACAATACGGGTCCAGGGATCCAACAGCAAAAACAACAAATATAAAGCCAGACATTCCAGGACTAGAGAGCAAGATTAGGGTTTGGATGGTGATGGATGGAAAACGAAACAGCTTCTTCGAACAGACGCGCTGGAAGTACAATTTTAAGGCAATTAAATATACATACTTTACATATATTATATATATATATATATATATATATATATTCTCCACTGTGCTTGCTTATGATGTCAATGCATCACTAAACTTGAGATTTTGATAATTTGTGGGCCAAATGCATGCTAACCAATCCTATATTTTGAGTTTGAAAAGATTGAGGCAGAAAATAAATTAAAATAGTAAAAAAGAGAGTGATAGAAACTTCTATAAATGTATTGATTACTGCAGAATTCTCACTGCAGCAGATATAATACAGTCTGAAAAAAAGGCTGAACGAGAGAGAGAGAGGTTCTCCAAACTTTCCCACGAGCTATTTCTCTTCTTAACTCCCTCCTTCCCGAGCCCCATTCCTATGATCCACCGCTTCCTCTGCCTACACCATCCTTCTATTCGTCGCTTCTGCTGCCCGTCCCTTCTCTCATCCGTCTCTCTCTCTCTCTCTCTCTCTCTCTCTCTCTCTCTCTGTCCTTCACCCGGGTAACGGATGGCTTGAACGTGCCGCGAGTGCCGATCCATCTGCCCACCATAAAAAGAAAGAGACAGAACAAGAGGAGGAGGAGGCGAGACCCAGACCCCAGAGACACGGGAAGAAGCGTCAGATGATAAAAAAAAAAAACACAACAAAAAAATAGAAACGAATTGCTGTTGTCTTCCTCTTCCTATTTTTCCTTTCCTCCTCTTCCTCTTTTTTGTTCTGTTCTCCCTTTCACTCACGATCAAGCTGCCCATCTCAGATGAGACGGCGGCGATTAAGGACCGATTAAAAATAGAGCCCCCCGTCATGCCAAAAATAATTAAGAGGGGTGTGATGGGGCCTTAATTTCTTCGGAGTGAAAACAAAGGCAGCAGTTTGGTCTGTTTTTGTTTTTTTTTCTGAACCCCTTCCTCTCTCCCTTCATCCACCTTGGCCTCTTTCTCTTCTGTTCTCTATTTCCGTCCCGTTTCACTTTAGTCGACTGGTTTTGCAAACACCTCCTTCACAGTTATGGCACATATGCCGACCACAGAGCGGTCAAGGCGCAATACTCCAGGCTGCTTATAAAATAAATAAATAGATAAATAAAAATACGCCTCTGGGCATCTATTTCGTTTTCTTTTTTTAAATTTTTGTCTGATTTAAGGCCCGACATTTCAGCCTTTCCAGAAAACAACATTATCCGGTTGGAATGAGATGCGCTGAGGCACTTGAACTGCAAATGACGCGTCACATCGCCAAACGCCATTTTCATGGTTTCTTCGCTGGTTTATTTTTCCCAGTTTCTCTCTCGATACTCAATAAAATTCCGCCATTGTTCCTCCACTTGCAATTGTTTTGCTGCACTTCTTCCAAAAATGGACATTTCTTGATCGATTGCGCTGCTTCTCATCCTCCGTGGACCGCGGACATTTCCAGGGCCGGCGGTCTATAGTGTATGAAGACGACGGCCAGGGTCGGCGTGTCGGAGCCCTTTTTAACCCCGCCATTTTAAGCCGAAGTTCTTCTTATATAAATGACCATTTTCTTCCATGCCTCTGTCCGTTCTTTCGGCTCAGTCACCCACCAAAATAAAAATATCCGGCAAACCTTTTCTTCCCTTTTGCTGCCCAGCCTTCGCGGTGTGTCGTTGGGGGGGAAGGAAAATGGAGAAAACGATCCAATTACCGGCCTACATTGTTATAACGATGTTGTCGCGAGTGTCTGTCTGAATCAGGACGAGTGGAGCCTGAATAGACACATCAGCGTCCCCTTTTTTTCCTCTGATCTTCATCCATGTGAGGAAGACTTTCTGACCCATTTACTGTCCCAAAACCCAACTTTTTCGCATCTGACATGTACTGCAAACTGCATGACCTGCTGTTTGGCTTTTCCTACTCCTTTTTGTGTGTGAATTATTTTCCCTTTCCCTGCCTTTTGTTTTCATTTATTTACGTCTAAATCATTTATTCATGGCGCCGTAAGTTTTTGTTTCTTCATTATTATTCCACTGTCTTGTCACTATTTTTCCTATTTATTTTATAATTTTGACTTTCTTTTTATGTGTATAGTACTTTTTAAACTGCATAAAAGGGAACTCAGATGCAAAGTCTGAAGTTTATTCTTATTTTTATTGTTTTGTGATTTTAATTTTATATCATATTGGAATAAATATTTATATATATTTCATAAAACTTTAAAACGTAATAATCATTTCATTTGAATAAAACTTTCAGCATTGCTGAAGGGCTGAATTTGTGCTCTTTTAATGTAGGTGTTTAATGTAGGTCCTGTGTTATAATGAAGAACATTATAATACCATTATAATGTAAACTGTTTAGGTCTAATAACAGCAGCACCAACTATTCCAAAATGAGACTAATACTCAAAACCTTCACATTTGCCAAAACAAAAACTCCAACCAGAGTAAGACTTTCATTTCATATCATTCTAATAACTACGGTACTATTCTATAATAACTTCAGTGCGTCATAAGGAGTAGTTAGTCAATTTCTCCATCGCAATTTCTCGTCCTTCTTCAAAATGTGAAACAATCAACTTGGGGAAAGGGGACAAATCTCCCCCCGACAGCGTACTGGATGTTGAAATTAAATCCAAATGCAAGCTTGCACTTTTTGGTCGCGGTTCGTTGTCATGAAAATGAATTTGTCGAGGCCATAATGTGTAGAATGCAGTACAATACAGTATTACGAGTTATGGTTCTTTCTGGGTGAACTCTCTTATCTCTCTCTCTCTCTCTCTCTCTCTCTCTCTCTCTCTCTCTCTCTCTCTCTCTCTCTCTCTCTCTCACTTTCTCTCTCTCTCCCCCCCTCTGGCTGTGAGGAAGACAGGGATACTAGTCATTCTGTCTGGCAGTAGTTAAATGGACCAGACGCCAAACCAGCCATTAATGCATTTCAAAATAAGAAAACGCAGTATAGCTACAAGCAATACAAAGTTGCATCACTTTATATTGTTTGTTTTGCTCTGATGAATGATTCAGTAATTCGGCGATTTGAGCAAATCGAGTCAGAACTGACACCACGTGGGTAAACACCAGCAGTTCTAATTCGCTTTGTGATTCTGTTCGGCTTTGACATTAAAATGAACAAACCGTGTTTTGCCTCCGTATGAGGGTTTATGTAAATTAGTGGAGTTTTTCCTGACAAGCAGTCCCATGATTTCAACGATCCTCCACCTTTTTCATATCAAAGTCCTCAATTATGCCACAGACCCCATTTGATAAGATGTAATTTCGAGAAGGCTTTTATTGATAGATACAGTATGATTCAGTGTCTATACTGAAGTTAGAGGGATAACAGTGAAATGATCAAAACAGGCATTATTGTACATTCTCTAAAGGTGCCAACGCAAATTAAATATTGATGAAGTTTAACTATTAATCATTTCACTGAGGACCCCCTGGAACCTCTTCAAGGGCACCCTGGGGGGCCACCAGACCCCACGTTGAGAACCACTGCCTTATATTATCTCAATCCTATCTAATCAGTTCTCCATGCGAATTCAGCTTCAACCATGTGTTGAAACGTAGATGATTTTAGAGGATAAGGCATTACAAACCTAAGAATCAACTCTCAGCAGAGCGCATCTAATTTCCATGTCTCCGGCCCCCAGAACATCGGAGTCGATAAACGCTGGCTAAATAATTCCGGCTTCATTTGAATGTTTTGCCTTGTTTTTTTTACTCCAGATTAGAGCTACTGTAGCTGCGTGGACACTGCCGTCATCAAATTTGCATTTCCTGTTGCAATGTATGGACGGCTTTTCTCAAGGCCATTGCCCACAGAAGGCGCTCTGACTTCCATTCCAGCCATTACGGGTTCTGATTGTGATTTATATTACGCTTCTTTTTTTCACCGCCACCGTAATTGCAGCCAGCCCGGGCTCCTGTAATGCAGTCGTATGTAATAAGCAATTATTCAATCGCCGCGTTTGGAGCCGCCTCCTTGGTGCTCACCCCCCCCCACAGTCACCACCCATTTCACTGGATTTCATACATATAGCTCGCTATTTGCCCACGTAGCCGAACGTCTCATCTAGCCAAGCGTGCCACTCTGTGTCCAAGGTTATCACGAGAGCCGCATGCTCGCCATCTTTGTCTCTTCCACCCTTTCTCCCCACCCTTCCGCTCACCCGCCCATGGAGTCCTCTCCATCCTCGATGGCTTGTCAAATTTGATTTTATTATTTTATTTTTTCTCACATTTATTCTCTCTCCTCCATTTTTTTGGCATGTTATGCCTCTTACCCTGTTTATGTTTTTTGTCCCTTCCTGTCTGAGTTCTCCAGTGCACTTCACAGGAAATAGAAAAGTGGATATCGCTTAATGTTTGTTGTCCTTCACAAGCCTGTATGGTGAAACTAGTGTCTGTTTTTTGTTGAAAAACTTGATGGGTAAATAAAATTGTTTGTGGGAATTGATCAGTAATACCTTTCGAGACTAGTTTCCTCTCAGCAATGACAAGAGGGCCTTTTTACCCGTCATATGCGGCGGCATACTGAAATGATTCGGGTACTTGCCTGACTTGGGTTATATTGTTTTCTCCTTATCAGGCCGTTGTATCCCCGTGTAAATACAACTTGTATTAACAAAACTAACATAACTTTTTGCTTGTTGAGGCCTGCGTGGCAAATAACATTGTTTTTGCTTTAGTCGTCACAGATAAGGCGCTTTGGTCCACTAATACCGAAGCTGCTTAAACTGTAACGGTCTTGCTTTTGTTCCATTGTATTCCTTGTGTAACGGGGGGGAATCCCATTCCATTTAGAGGTGACACTCACAGGGGGTGGGAGGGCGGGGCGGCGTCTGTACCAGCTAATGGGTCTATGATTTACCCAAAGAAAGTAGGTGCAGAGGGGACAATTGTCCGACACAAGACGGACGATATAATAGCGCCACTTGGAAAGCCGTTCAATGGAAGGTGGTATCTTACGCATCAGAGTGTCTCTTCAAAGGTCCAAGGGGCGAAAGCCCAGCAGAGACCGGCACTGCAGAACTGCTTTCACTCACTCTCTTTCTCGCTATAAATTCAGTATCCTTCCAGTGGGTTTTTCAGGAGGCGATTTTTATCCCAAACAACATATTTGCTGTTTGATAAGCTTCACTTGATTTATGCCGGACATATTTAATCACCTTAGGTGATCTTAGGTCACTGCTTCAAGGAATCGTTTGGATTTATTAAGTTTATCTGCAGTGCCATCCCTCCATCAGGAGTTCAATGCAAGCAATGGGACGGAAGTGCACATCTGCTCTCATGATGCCACCGCAGTTATTTAAAAAAATGCATTTGGTTTTGTTTAATCTAATTTGCAAAATCAGACTGCTGTGACGTCATGTTTGCATTGTGGCGTGATTTTTTGGACTTGAACGCAGAGTGTGGATTGGTTCCCCATTACTTGCATTGAACTCCCGATGCGAGTATGGAGCCGAGGATCCAATATGCCCCGAACATACATAATAGTTGAGCAGTTGTAACAGTCAAAATTGGGAAATGTACTTTTCAGACTTGTGATGAAAGAAACAATGTCATCAGACAGCACCTTGTATACCTTGAGTAAGTTGAGCAATGCACATGCTACGAATGGGCGCATATTGTTGAGCTCCTATTTCCCTTTTGCCTCTCAACTCAGTTGAGAGCAACGTTTCGGTGACATCTGGCTTCTGTCGTGTTCATTCATGATAAGATAGTAGCCATACAACCAGGCGTGGTATGATTGATGTGGACTAATAAACGACAAGCGCTGTGGAAATTTTCCATCACCTTTGTGGATGTCAGTTTCTGCCTATGTTTCTCTTAAGGCGACTTTGCTGAGAATACAACTGATATTGGAAGATTTTCTCAGCAGCACCTTTCTCGACAGGAAAAAAAACAAAATGCATATTTTTAGATGACCCAGTCTCTGAGTGGTGATATCTGCTCTCACACTTTCTTCTTTTGCTTGGATGAAAGATATCAACATAAATACACCAATGTCCTTTCGTTCAGTGGGGTTATGATATGTTTCATAGAGAAATAAAAGTGTTTTTATTGATGATGAAATGTTGAGATTAGCGTTTGGCCACAGTTTGATTTGATAATAGACCTACCTGTTGCTTGTTGTGGCAGCATCAAGGCAAGGGTTAGATTGGATTCCCTGTGTGCCATTCTCCAAACAGCCGAGAGCAAAGTGGAAATTAAAATCTTGAAAGCATGTTGGATTTGCTCAGACTGTTGGTCTAAAACGGCCAAATATGAGCACAAATACCATTTTTTTTTGTATAACACAGCTCCATAGATATCAAGCACAAGGTACATAATAACAAAAACAGCCCCTCCTCAAATATCTCCCTCTGGTTATGCTTATTGCATTATGCTATGCATTATATGACCTCTTTAGACATCTTAAATGATTTCCAAATTAAATATTAATTCATTATATACGTTGATAATCTTACAGATATTTTTTCTATCTGTAATTGTAAAAACAATATGTACTTTGTATTAATTTATGTTGAAGTGTGTGTGTGTGTGTGTGTTTATAACGCAGTGCACATAGTACGATAATTAAACTGGACAAAAAAATACAAGCTTATTGTGAAAAGAGATAGGAGGTACATTTTAATTTGGTTGCATTGAAGGCTATTAAAACAAACAATGATTTGGCCAATTTACAAACAAATACTTTTTTCTTTAGAACATAATTTAAAACAGCATTTCTCAAACAATAGGGGTACTTGGTCTACTGCAGGGGTACTCCAAAATTTTTAATAAATGTGTTAAATATTGGTCACATATAATGTCTAAGGAAACACATATTACTTACATAAAGAACATAATGTTTATTTTATATTTTTTCCTCCCAATGCCAGTGAAAGGGGTATTCAGCTGAAAAAAGATCTTACTATTAACAAAAGTTTGAGAACCACTGATTTAAAATAACCCCTAAATACCCAGTAATCAAATCACTTGCTGGAAAAATAAATAAACAAACAAACATACACACACACACACATATATATATATATATATATTTATATATATATATATACTGTATATACACACACACACAAACACACACACACACACACACGTCTAGTAAACAAAAACAAGCCGTGATGCTTTGGGCTCTGAGTGTTCCTGCGGCTGTCTACTGCGGCTATGGAGTCTTCCTGCTGCTTTGAGGCACTATTATACATTTCTGACCTCCTACTCCAATGCTAATTGAGTAGGAAAAATCCCACCTTACTGTTGATTTCTGTTGCTCTCGTTAGGTCTAGAACTTTCCAAATAATAGAGAGGAGTTTTTCTGCAGGCTGCATCTCCATGTTCTCCAGTTTTCGGTGGCCGCGGTCTAGTGATTCCTTCTGATCCATATGCCTGTTATACTTGCTCTCCTGCTCTCGAATAAAATCTTCAGTGCACTGTTTCCGTAGGTCTTTGGGGGGGTCATTTGTCTCAAGTCAATGTCAATCATTTGCAATTCCATTGATTCTCTTGCTGCATAGGTTGAATTGGAAAATGTTTTATAAACCTTTTCCCACCAACTTGCAATTACAAACTCTTTCAGGTCCCTACTCAATAGCTAATCAGATTGACCAAGATATGTGGATTTCACTCCGAGGTTCTTGTAATTGCTTCACTACTTTTCCTCTCCCCCTCAGCCCCACTCTCTCTTCCTCCCTCTCTCTCTCTCTCTTTCAGTGTGACCCATACTGTGGCTTTTTTTTCGGCCGAAAAATTGCAGTGGGCACATTTCGGCAATCTGTATGAATTACGATCCCCGGGTTATTATGAAAAATGTCCTTCATAGACCAGCAGTATGTAATATATTCTGCTAAAGTTCTATAAAGTCAATGACAAATGTTCTGGGACCCAAACACAAGGACAATTCAACAATTCTTTGGTTAAATACGAATACATTTTCTCAAAATGAGAGTTTCAAAAGCTATTAGAGGGGTTAGCTGGTCGAAGGATTTAAAGGGGTTCAAAGTACATGCTTAAATAGAGATCCAGATCTGGTTTGTTTATTCTGACATGTGCAATGCAGTCGGGCAACACCGGCTCTAATTGACGCACCTCTGAACACGCGACAAAGCCTCGGACCCTTGTGCGTTTGCTCCGTGACACTTTTGCACTGACGTTAATTGAGCTGTCTCAAAGTGACAAAGAATGTGTTCTACATTACAAAAAATACATTGTGCGGATTCTATGAAATGCATCGGAAAAAACACTTATTTCTTGGCTAGCGGGGAGTTGTCTGGTGCCAAATGCCTTGAATTTATTCCCGAAATTTGAATTTGCTCACGACAAATGGAAAAAAAAGCGCAGCTAAATGCACGCTGATGATTTACAGGGAATCCAAACAGATGATGGCAAATATGCACGTAGCATGGAAAGACTTGGATAAAATAAAATAAGCACGAGCCGACCGCATTGGGTTAGGAAAGAAAAGAAAAAATCTGATATCTCTGAGTAAACAGTCAGTGAGTAAATGGGCATCTCAGCTGCCGTGCAGATAAACATCTCCTCGGGCGTTATAAATGTGGCAGCAGTGCTGGATTCTGTCTCCAGGATTGATTAACTCGTGTCTGGGGAAAGGGTGCCGTGCCGTTGCCCTGTGTCTGGGGGAGCGAGTTTTATTTTTTTCTCTTTACCAAAATCACGTTGTACGGAAAACAGAAAAGATTAGATCAATCAGAATCACAAGCATAACTGCAGTCTGTTCATTCAGCCAAGTATACTTTCATAGACAAGGAATTTGTCTTGGTAAGGATCGGTACAATTAGCAATAAAAAAAAGCTTTGCACAGTATTGTTACTGTGATCAATCTGTCAATGAATTAATTCCATATGCATCTTAGGGTACTGAACAGATTTTCCGGTGCAACATAAGGATGCATTTTAATCTTTATTTTCTCAACAACAGTGTGCTGCACTTAAAACAAACACAAAATGGGGGGTTATTCAAGGCACGTGAAAAAGGAACTGGATTTTCTGGACCTCTTTAACTGGAAGCCTTTATTTCTTCCAATTTAATGCCAGTGACAGCCTCGTAGACCTTAGATGTACACAGGTGCATACGTATGCAGTGCATACGTATACTGAATGTTTCATCCGCCACTGTGTTATTCTTAGCTTCCCATGCAGAACGATGCTATGTGCGTTATTAGAATACGATGCTACTTCAGACCACACGTCTGCCGTAAGCACACCATGCAAACTAACTTAATGTTTTACCATCCCTGGGTCAGTCACAACATTTTCATTTCACCTGTGACCTGATAATTGCAATATTTTCCTTCTATTTGTCAGTTTGAGACATGTTTTTTTTTTATGTAAGAGAGCGACAGTGTGGTCCAAACTTACTTACAATGACACTGATTGGCGCTGTTGGTGGTTCTGGTATTTAAAGTCACGAGGCTTTTGCCCGGGAAGGTCACCCCCATTTCCCGCTTTGGCACAAACACAGATGACGCTGAATACATTTGAATGACATCTCTGGGTGGACTAAATGGCTGCAGTGTGGGCAAGAGTAATAGGCCGCCTTTAGGGCAGACCCCTTCATTTTTTCCCTTCACCATGGCAACCAAAAATGGGAATAGCATCACCCATTTCAATGTCCCTGTTTTTCAGTTTCTAGACAGCTTTTCTTTGAAGACGCATGTACTTTGCTGTGGGTGTCATTTTGACTGTCGACATGGATCATTTTCACTAAACTAGATGATCATGTAATGAATAGAGCGTTAATTATGAGCCGTTTCTGTTTTAGGTGTTACGGTGCTATGGCATATTGACATAGACTGTTAGCGACTGTTTCCTCTGTGTGTCCAGCGAGTGATGATGTGTATGATTTAAATTCTACATAAAGGACCTAGCTGCAGGCTCAGAGAGGGAGCCGTGTCATGTTTCATATAAGCTTATTGTATATTGGCAAATATCTATTGTCTATTTTAGGATTATCTTTCCTGTTCATTATTTAGGTTTCTTTTTATTGTTTGTTGTTAATTTTTAGGCTTATTGTGTATGACCATTTTTCCAAATTTTCAGTAAATTTTTCAGTTATTATAGTTAGGGTTAAATAGGCATATTGAATGTATAACAATCTGTAACATTAGAAATTGATAAATAGCTGCATTTCAATATTTATTTTGCTACCAACAGATGAATCTTCTATACATACCTATATAACATCTATTATATCTAGATATATCGGCTGTCAAACGATTAAAATAATTACTTGTGATGAATCGCATCACATTTGTGGGATTGATCATGATTAATCAAAATGTTTAGATTCCTCAAATTTGACGCTCAAAACTCTTCTGCATTGAAGCCTCTTTTAACGCTTCCAAAGAAATGCAAGAACTGTTGCGTTTACAATTCTATACATTTACTACAGCAGTAATTTACTGGTGATGAAACGTTGATCTGATTTGACATGACTGATCCGCTGTTGTGGGTATACCACTATGTAACAACTCATACAGACGGGGTTGGTGAAGTTACTGCTACAATGTGATGTGTTACCGATGAAGGGAGACCGGGGTTGGTTGGCTCACTTTTCACTCTGCCATATTTCTTTGGCATAATTTATGTTAGAATATTCTAACCAGCAGCCAATGAAAGGGTCTCAGCTCTAAATATATATGTTTAAATGTACACAAATGTTTTCTAATAATACAATGATTCGTGATTAAGGCCATGTTGTGGATTTTTGCCAAACGGCCCCATCACAGGGTTGTTTGGCACACGTTATGGGGTCGGTTGGCACAATGGTAAAATGCTCTAGTTACAAAAATTGAAGTAACCAATAGAAAAAATTGGAACATTTAATCAAAACAAGAACCAGAAAACATGAACATTTAATAGAATATCTGCCCCAAAACCAAACAACATTTTTAAGCAACACATTGGTAGTTACCATTCTAACCGTTTACCATTCAAAATAATAACAATTAACTAACAATATGAACATCATTTGTTAAGCTTTTAAAATAGTTTTTAATCTCTTAAAATACCCAAACAAAATATACATTAATATTTACAAGTTCATGAACAAGAAAAATATCATAAAAACACATTTGACCCAACTTTATGATGAAATTATGTTGCGGAGGAGAAAGAGAAGAGGCAAACGTGCCAGAATTCTATGCAGATCTCGGACAAGATATTGCAATCCGCCGCTACCGAGCATTTTAATGGCAAATGTTCAATGCCTGGACAATAAAATGGACGAACTACACGCACTGATTAAGTTCCAGTGGGACATCGGAACTGCTGTGTCCTGGCGTTCACAGAAACCTGGCTGGACGCTACGGTGCCGGACTCTGCCGTTACTCCGGCTGGGTTTTCCATCTACCGGCACAACAGAACCACGGAGTCCAGTAAACGCAGAGGCGGTGGGGTCTGCATTATGGTTAACTCTCGCTGGGGTTCGGATATATCAATACTTTCAAAACACTGCTCTCCGGACCTGGAGCTCTTAACTATAAAAGTCTGTTCCTTCTACCTCCCGCGGGAATTCAGCTCCGCTATATTCACGGCAGCCTACATACCCCTGCAGGCGGATAAAACGTGCGCGTCAGAGGACCTCTACGGAGTAATCAATGGAGAACTTCAATGGTGACTTCAATAGGGCTAATATGAGGAAAGTTTTGCCTAAATATCACCAGCATATCAACTTTTCTACCGGGAGAAATCAGACTCTCAGGACTGTTTCGAAACCATGGACTGGCAGATGTTCTGTGTTGCAGCTGATGGGGACATCGATGCATACACAGACTCTGTCTCAGCCTACATCTCCAAGTGCATTGATGACGTCGTCCTGAGGGTCAAGGTCAGGACTTTCCCCAACCAGAAGCCCTGGGTTAATGGTAATGTCCATGCTAAGCTCAGAGCACGGCCCTCCGCCTAAAGCTCTGTGGACCTGGAGGCCTTGAGGAAGTCCAGATATGACCTTTGAAAAGCCATCAGACAATCCAAAAGAGCCTACAGGGACAAGCTGGAGTCAGACTACCACAGTTCAGACCCCAGATGCATGTGGTGTGGACTGCGCACCATCATACACTACAAAGGAGTGATGCCCAGCCAGCCGCCTCTCTTCCCAACGAGCTCAACACCTTCTACGCACGGTTTGAGACGAGCAACATCACCCCGGCTGCAAGGTTAGTGGAGGACCAGGATGACTGCACTCTGTTCCTGTCTACGGCTGACGTGAGGGAAGCTCTTAAAAGAGTAAACCCTCGGAAGAATCCAAGGCCTGATGGCATTCACCTCCATATTCAACCTCTCCCTGATCCAGTCTAGAGTCCCCACCTGCTTCAAAGAGAAAGATGCCCTGGTACCAAAGAAACAACGAATCACCTGCCTGAATGACTGTCGCCCCATAACACTGACTTCTACCATCATGAAGTGCTTCGAGAGGCTAGTCAGAACCCACATCTGCTCCTCCCTTCTGGACAAGCGCAACACATACGTGAGGATGCTGTTTGTATATTACAGCTCAGCATTCAACACAATTTTGCCCACTAAGCTTGTTCCCAAGCTCAGGATACTGGGTCTTAACACCTACCTCTGTAACTGGGTCCTGGACTTCCTGATGGGCAGACCCCAGGTAGTGAGAATGGGAAGCATCTCCTCATCTGCACTGACCCTGAGCATCAGAGCCCCGCAGGGCTGCGTACTCAGTCCCTTCCTGTACGCCCTGTTCACACATGACTGTGTGGCCACGCACAGCACCAACACCATCCTGAAGTTTGCGGACGACACCACCATCCTGGGTCTCATCTCCAACAACGATGATTCCTCCTACAGAGAGGAGGTCAGCGTCTTGGCAACATGGTGCCGGGATAACAACCTCTCTCTCAACGTCTGCAAGACTAAAGAGATGATCGTGCACTACAGGAATCGACAGCGGGTGATGCACGTCCCCATCTACATCGACGGAGCTGAAGTGGAGAGAGTCTCCTGCTTCAAGTTCCTCGGTTTGTCCATCAGTGATGACCTTTCCTGGTCCAGGCAATTGGACTTGGCAATAAAAACTGGCCAAAAGCGCTTATTCTTCCTGAGGAGACTCAAGAAGTTTGGCATGTCTGTCAGGACTCTCACCAGCTTCTACTGATGCACCATTGAGAGCATTCTCACTGGCTGCATCACCGCCTGGTACGGCAGCTGCTCCGCTGCTGATCGCAAGGCGCTCCAGAGGGTGGTGAAGAAAGCGTAGCGCATCATTGGTTGCCACCTCCCCTTCGTGAAAGGCATCTACCACACAGATGCTGAAAATTATAAACTACAGCCATAAACAACATGACTACAGCCACCCATGCTGCCGTCTGGTAACATTACTGGAGCATTCTGGCACGGACTACCAGACTCACGAACAGTTTTTACCCTCAGGCCATCAGGCTTCTCAACCTGCAACATCTGTAGTCACCTATGTAAATTAAATGTAGCACCACAGCACCACAACTACATGTACATATCCACCGGCACTCCTTCACTTTATATTTATATCCATATCTTGTGCAATAGACTGACCTTTTTCTGTTTGAGCTGCTACAATGTTTCAATTATTTTAGTTTCCGTTTTAGGAATATCTTTCTTATTTTAATTTTATGTACATACCCTGCGACCTCTTGCCCGTATTTGTAACATCGACTCTTACTTTTTTTATATTCGACTCTTATTTTATAAGAAAAAAATTATTTCCTCCCTATATTTGCCTTGTTATTTTATCTTTTTATGCCTACAACGCAGTTGTTGCCTGTCATGCCCCAAGAATTTCATTGGACCGAAAGAACTTGTGTTGTACTGTACACTTGACAAATAAAACACTTTGAACTTGAGTGCATGTCGTGCAAGCAAATATTTTGATGTTACATTTTTGTTTCTGTGACCTTCAAAGGACCAGAAAATAGTTGCGTGCCAACCAGTGCCTGTTACCAACCAACCCTGGTCTCCCCTATCTGCTACAAACTTGAAGTGTACAAAAAAAAAGGGCCTTGTTTTTTTTATGTCATAAATATGATGGCATGTGGTCCTCGGTAACCAAGGGGACTTCCAAACTTGTAATCTTATTACCATGGAAATCTGCAGATTTCAGCCGGCATGTTTCATCACGTAATTAGATTTAATTTAGTATGTCATGCTGTCAGACGTATTCAGTTGTCTGGTTGTCGCCAATGCTGGTTATAAGAACCCTGGTAATTATCTCTGTCTCAATTAAAGGTCAGTATTCGCTGTGCCATTTTTATTCCTCTAAAACCCGTTGTTGTTAACCGGTGCTTTCTTGTCTTCAGTTTTGATAGCACAGCATACTGACTTTCTGACTTTGAAATGATATAACTCAAACGTTTAAAAAAAGACAAAAAAACGGTAATAACTTGGAGCAAATTCTAAGTCAAAAAGCCATCACTTTTAGCAAGGTCAAAAAAATCGACAAGCTTTAAAGTCGAAAATTGGCAACTGTGATTGATGTACATGCACTTGAAAGCACACTATTAATTATGCAGACATTTCTCAATCGCAGTTGACCCCCCCCACCCAACCCTTATATGAAAGATGGTCATTCTGCACATCAATTTTCAGTTTTTTTTTTTCATTATTTTTATTAGCTTTTTATTCCTGGCTAAATGAAATGGCAGATTCTGTCAACTTCAAAGGCAAACGGCATGGGAGGAGGGCAGCCAGATGATACTATCACACGTTAAATTACCGGGCTGCGAAATGAAACTGGAAAAAAGTATTATTTTCCAGGCCTCCCCCAAAGAAACGTGCTTTTCAACCCGTTTCAATCAGAAACTGCGACATTTCTCATGTTACGTTCCTCTTTTCGACGTGTTTGTTATAAAGTGTGTTTCGAGTGTCGCTTTCCTTTCTTTATTTCATTCTTTCTTTCCAATCGCAAAAAAAAAAAAAAATGGTACTTCAAAAGAGCGGAAGAAAGAACGAAATAAGAAAGGATACGTTTGATGAGACAGACTGATGTAACAGTTGACTATAGGTGAGCAAGGTCTGGTTGATGAGTGTAGTAGGATTAGTTGGAACGTTAGGATCGCAAGTTCAAACAGGACGAGAAAAGTCAACCAAAGAGGAAAGTTCACAGGCTTTGAAGTGGCCTCTGTGGGAAGCACGGTCCTGTCTAAAGCGTCATGTATGAAATGAGAACTACAACCCCCCAAATGTCAAGACAAGACAGTCACCAACGACACAGTAAAAAATGAAAATAAAAAACAAGAAAAAAATCCATCAAAACAAAAGAGAAAACAAAAGCAAGAAACCTTTAGAAAGCTCTGAAAAAGGGAATCCCTTTCTAACGCCCTTAAATGCTTCTACACACTGACTGTGATTTAATTTCATTTTATATATGAAATCGCAAAATAATACTTTTTTCCAGTTTCATTTCGCAGCCCGGTAATTTAACGTGTGATAGTATCATCTGGCTGCCCTCCTCCCATGCCGTTTGCCTTTAATTTCATATTATATATGAAATTAAATCCCAGTCAATGTGTAGAAGCATTGGAGAAGCATAGAGTATAAAATGATATTCAAATTATGAATAGTATTTTATACTCGATGGTTCTCCAGATACAACATCGAGATATTTGGACAAGAGGATGGTTTCTCCAGAAAGGAAACTGACTGCCACCATATTTTAATAATAATTTCACAACATACTGTGCACTGGCTATACCAGCATAGAACTGCGCCTTGGTAAACATTGTCCAGTCTATGAACACACTTAGAAGCTTTGAATTATCATTAAAATATAACACAACAGCCAGCCCTCGCAGAGCAGAATGCGGAAATGCCTCCCTCCAGCCCCACCTAAATAATTAAATCAACAAGTGAATCAATAAATTAATTGGAAATCAAAAACAAAGGCATTGAGTATAGACATTCAGGAGTTACAGCTGACAAAAAAACAATGTAAGTCAAGAAAATAAAAATAAAAAGATGACGGATGAAAATAACATATTTTACACATCTATCAACAAAGTTAGCATGTGAATCTCTCCCATATGCCCTTAAAATACTTTGAGCTTTGACATTTGTTTATTTATTTACTTTATATATTTACATTTCAATAAATAAAAAAATGAATTCATAAATAAATTCATGAATAACAAATTAAAAACAAGAGTGGATAACTCAAGAAATTATAAGAAATAACATATGTGCACATCCATCAACAAAGTTAGGACTCTAACTATTCGTAGCGCCTGTCTCTCACTCACATCACATTTCTTTAAAATTCTTTGAGCGTTGACATTTAAATAAATACATACATAAATAAATAAATACACAAAATTAAATAAATAAGTTAGAAATTAAAAAGCAGAGCGGTAGCGAGTGACCTGACATTTTGTGTCTGCCGCGGAGAGTCTGCTTTCGGGAAAGCCAAGCTAATGCACATCCCAATTAGACAGGGAGGGAGTGAGCATGCCACCCATGTCGTAATGAGCTTTGTCTCTCCTCCGACGCTTGGAAAAAAAAAAGAAGAGACATAAAAAACAAAGCTCTTAAAAAACAACCCACAGAGCTCTTAAAAAACAAACCACAAAGCTCTTCGAATGCGATCATCAGGAATATTTTACAATCCGGTTTGACATACTGAGCAGTTAGAGTTACAGGTGCTCAAAATAGACTGTTGAATGATCAGGTTTTTACACTTCTTTGTTATTCACTCAAACAAAAAAATAAATTTAAAATAAGCCGTGTGTCTCTCTCGCCGCCTTCGTTGCAAATGAGCAGTAGTAGTATTTAGAATTCAACCTATCCGGATAAACACAGAACAGGGCTCGAGATTTAAATTGGGGGGAATCCTTGTGTAAGCTCATCCAAGCTCAAGTTATTTTTTTTCCTTCGAGTGCACTTCAAGAAATATAAATTTTCCTTTTTGTAACCAACAACAAGACAAGAACATCATGTTATATCCATGCAACATTTATTTAGATTAATCATTATGTCAAAATTCCTAATGATAAAAACAAGCATAGCATGGCAAAGCTTCAGATAAGTATCGGTCTTGTAAATGGTTGCAGGCCATGAATGATGTTTCCTCTTAAGCTTAAGTCAGTGGGAGAAAATTTCATGTCTTACATAATGATGTATTTTCCAGAGAGTACATGTGTTTCATGGTAGCCAAGGGCAGTATGCATTGCATATTAGGATTTTTGCAGTCCTGCCCAAATATTGGGAAACACAATATTATCATTGTTGTTGATGGACGGGGTGGGGTTGTGACGGAGAAGTGTTCCCATTACGCATGGAGAATGGATCGCTTTATGCCGCTCGAGCAAGGAAGATATTTAGATACTATGAAAATATTCCATATGGTGGCAAATATTGCTATATTGGATATGATGGCATATTGGCCAAGTGGTGTGGGGGTGGTTTCATTTAAGGAGCCACAGCTGCCTTGGATCTGGTTAATTGGACCGGGAGCAGGGGTGGCTGTACACCTGTTGCTCATCAGCGCAACCGATGAATATAGGTTAAATCACCCATCCGCCCACACACACAGGAGAGCCTTGAGGCTTGTTACATCTTGCCACTGTCAACAATAAACTGCTCTGTTTATACCATCATGGCCATGACGTATGGACAATCTGGACAACAAAGACAATTATTCAATGTGTTATTGCAAAGTGCATTTTTCTTTCGTATGCTCAATTACCTTATTACGAAAGTAAAAGTTACGCATTAAACTAAGCCTTCTGTCTGTGATAGTGGAGGAGCTGCTGCTTCACCTTCTGGAACAGGCTCAGCATGAGTATTTTGTTGAAACGGGTGTTTGCTGATAACATTGTTGACTTTTTGGCGTGGACTGAGAGAGCAGGACAGTCTACCACTTCTCAGGCATAGGAGGAAATTAAACATTTCAACACAATTTTTCTTCCATATCTGTTCTATAAGGTGAGATTTTGGAGTGGCTGATATCGACTGATTACAAGAACTGCGTAGATCACAGACAAGATTTTATTAATGTTAATTAATTATTGTGTTAATTGCTGTCTTTTGCTGATCTTGGTTCAATTTCACCAAATCAACTTTTTTTTTGCATAATTTGAAAGTGGAGAATCAGAACTTCCAAACGAGGTGTCACTTGTGCAAATCAAGCAAATATTTTTAAAGCTATGACTTGTTAATGACAAGGGTGTGGCAAACCCTGTTTCCGAGATATTCACCTCCAGGGTTTTACCCACACCAGGTTCATTCAGCCAGCTCCCAGAATGCAAATGGGGTTGGCGGACAAACAAAGCCTCATGGGTACTTAACATACTGCTGAATGAGCCGATCACGCACAGCATCAACAACACACAACTAATTTTGTTTTTAAAAAAGCTTTTATTCAACAGTTAGAATATACATTTTTTATAAAAGTGTAACTATTTCGCAGTTTAAAAGTACGGAGTACACAACACAATGTAGACTCCATCAATATTATGAGTCTCAGAAAATCTGAAATCTGAAATCTGTCAACAACCTCAACAGACTTCATCACGTCATCAACTTCTTCCGTTGTAACAACAACGGACAATCATCGGCCTCAACCGGTGGTTCTTGAAAATATTCCGTTTCAACATCACATTAAGTTTGAAATCCGCTGTTTGAAATGTTCTCCAAGTCTGGAGTAACATCAGATTCAGCAGCGCTGTCGTTCTCCGCGTCGCTGTGGGAGAACTGACTATCAAGGCGGAAAACGAAGTTCAGTACGCGTGCTAACACTGACTTGGCTCTATTGCACTGGTCAGATTAAGGTCTTAAATATGATTCAGAGCTTCCGCCACCCGCTTTGCGTAATCTATTATGATACAGAGAAGAAATCTTTCACAGACAAGTGAGACCGAAACACCCCTGTGCTGTGCTTTAACTGTCTGTTTACGGAAGTGACGTAGGTGCGTGATGGAAGGGTTTTTCTTCTTCGCCGTTTCACAACAGTGGCTCAGTGTGTGTAAGAGTAGTACGATTTAAAGGTTGAACTCTATCAAAACGGTTTCACATTGTGACTTCACATCACATGGAAAATGTAGAAATGATCTTCAACCGGACGGTCGCTTTTAAGGAAACGATCAATCGCGTTGTTCAGCGCTGTTCAGCATCTTGGTAAGTGAACTGTGTTACCCTATGTAATCTAATAGGAATATTTAAATCCACGGTTTAACCTTTTTCTACTATTTATAAATCAAATTTTTTGAAAATACGTTGAGATAAAAAAGGACAAAGGAACACAAATCTGGAAAAATCTCATTTCCCTCAAGAAAGGTTTTTTCAACTTATTTGGCTGCTCCTGGTGATGTTAGAAATGCGCGAGATGGCGGCTTTTGCTGTGGTGGGACACATATATAAAGTGTTAGTTGATGGCTACTGCAAGAATGAATGTTGCAGGACAGTATAAAGCAGGGCTGTTTTGTCAAAACAGATTTAGTTAGGTCTTATTGATAATAATATTGATATTAATACTAATAATAATCCTACTACTAATAATAATAATGAATAATAATACATAAAATATAAGACCGATAAATAAATACCCCTAAAGCTTAACGGTAATGATAATAAATATTGCTGCAGGCAGCAATACACGGGGTCTTGTTTATTTGTTTTAGGTATGTGTTAGAATTTTTCAATTTTTGTGAAATGCATCAAAATTTACTGAACTTACAAAGATCATGTAGTTACGTTCATGTAATTCTACGAATCAAACTGTCATGACATTACTTATGAAGCATTTCCATTTCAACCAGATGTCAACCATTGATAATAATGGAAAAACAATAATGGAAAAACTTACATTGAAAGTTTTTCCATTTGTATTTTTTTTCACTGTATTTTTCTTCAGTACTTCGTTTTTGATATTGTGACCGACCTTGACGACAGCATTTTTTATTTATTTATTTAATTTTAGCTATTTTTTGGCATCGGTAACAATAGCAAAAAAAACTTTTGTAATTACTTTTCATAACAATAAATACATTTCATTTTAGAAATATATAAATTCATAAGTAGTTGTAATTATTACTTTATTGTATTTTTTCTGTTAATAATGTACAATTTGAAAATTCAGTTTAATAGATTACTTGTCTATATTGTAATGCAGACAACATTTATGTCACTTTAACATAACTTTGGCATTCTCAATCAGAATCTGTACATTTATAGTTAATAGTATGATGACTTCATGAAGTGTCTTACTGTAAATCTCATCTCGTTAATTTAAGTTCACCAGTTAACCATGAGCAGCTGAATATTTTGGGTCGAAGTTGTTCGGCTCACTAATATCTGCTCTGTATGTGGATCGATTTGGATGAAATGTAAACCACAATACACTTTATACATACCGGTTTAAACTACACCTCAACTGCGTTCGTAGGTTTTGCTGATGTATGTGTTCGGCCGATGTTTTGTTCCAGATAGTTTAAGGTTTCAAAATTCCGAGAGTTTTTCCCTGAACAATAATAATAATGCAATTACATTTGCCTTTTGAACTCTAAAAGTTATTTTAAGATTAGGTTTAGTGGCTTTAAAACAATGATCCTCAGCTCCACAATAATATTTACGAATCAAATGTCATTATTTAGCAAAAAAATACACAGCACACTGCTTGAATAATAAGAAAATTGTAATCATGTTTCAATCTTGTTTATCTTTAAAATCAGGAACCGACTGGGGGCAGAAGGTCAAGTATTCCAAACTGGACGATAGCCGATTAAGCATATAAAAATAAAAAACTGCAAAATAGCCTTCTGTAATTCCTGTGTTTTTGTTCAAATTAAAATTATAAATATAAAAATTGCTGGTCTTATGGCCGAAGGGTCTGACTTTGGGGTCTCGGTTGGTAGATGCATTGAAAATAAAGCTTTATAAGTCCTTTTGAAAAGATTCAACCATTCGAACGTGGTACGTGAGCTGTGTTATCAAGAGCATCCGAAACGGCCAATCCGGAATCGCACAGCAAAAAAGTTTCCGATTCCCTCTCTCTCATTCAGAGCCGAGAGAAGCCATTTTTTAAATTATTATTAAAGGTAATTTCATTTAAAGACCTTGGTCTTTCACGGTTGTCATATGCCCTTCCAATAAAATTCCCAGTAACCCAAAACTTATCTCATCGGCCGCAAGTCCCGCTGAATTAATATTGTTACGTCTCTGATTTTTGGGGATCTAATTAGAGAATAAAAGGCACACTTGAACCACCTCCACAGGCCTGTTTTCATGAATAAAGACCCTATTATTACAGCTGTGCTCGCATTCATCAAGGTCTCCAGTCCCAAAAATAACCTACCCGCCTAATTATTCTGCCATCATTGAGGAATGTTCTTTAAAAAAGGATAGCGCCTTTCCGCAACCCAGTAACATTCCGAAAATAAGCTTTTGGGGGAGGGGGCGAGGACTGAAGCTTGCATGAACACATGAAGGCCTTAGTAATGGCGAACAGAGCCATTTTATAACAGTTTCTTCAGTATTTCTTCACTGATGGGACCGACTCCCGTAGAACGCAATACCCTTTCATACAAAAAAAGAGATTAAAATCCTTGCTGTAATGCATAATGATTCTTCGGTCCCATTATCCCAAAATGTATTTTCCCAATTGTTTTTCCTGCCACAGCACACTTTTTACAACAAAATAACCCAATGTCACACTGCTATCCTGTTAATCACTTAAAACATCACAAACATGTAGAACTGAGGTTATCATCGTGGCCCACTAATAGTTCGTGATGCAAGATTCGCAACCGATTTATTTCTAGCATACAAATCTTTTAAATAACGCTGGCGTCTGGAGTCACTCTGGCAAAACAGTGTTTGACTCAAACTTAAATTAATAACTGAGGACAACATCGGAAAATCCAGCAACTCTTTACTGTGTGACTTGCCGAGAACCAAATCTTAAAAAGGAATCGAACCTTTCACCCATACCAAGTTCCAACTACCGGTGTGAAACTTGAACTTATTCTGATGAACAACAGAGCTGCTATTCTGTCTGGAACTGACGAAGTTTCCATTATTAATCTTCAGTTCAATTTAAATTTGGCAAACACTGTCCTGAAGAATATTCTTTGGTTACGGCCATGTCGTGTTAATTGCCGTCTTCGTACTGAAGACAAGAGACTAGCTTGTTCCAGCCATGGTGCTTTACTCAAATTTTATGGTGTCCTTTTCATGATCATTGGGGAGAAGATCTATGTCGACCTGTGAGACATCGCTTCCATTAGCAATAAAGTACGGCAAATGGTGAAAGGTTATGATGGAATAATTTGAATGTGCACATGGGAGTAAGTGGTTTTGAACCAAACCATTGGATTAGAAGAAGAGGTATCTATACTTTAAATATGTTGTCTCACTCAAGGACACGCCATAAAACCATAAATATTTAACTTATACATACACATAAAACACATTGATAGCCGCCATAAACGTACTTCTTAGAAAGGGTGGCAGTCCTTGATTAGGCACCTAGCCTAATCTTGTCCACGGCCGGACATTTATTTGTCAGTTAGCCGAGAAAGAACGAAGCAGATATCAAACTACAAGGAAAAACATTCCTTTCAACTCAAATGGGAAGCTTACCAGAGAGAAAGTCATCAGATATGACACAAGCCTGAAAAATTCTGCCGATAACCTTCACACTGCAATGCCCCTGAATAAATGTCAAATGCAATCTGCTGTTTGCTCAATAGAAACTTCTGCCTCCGATCCGTACTGGCGGGAGCGGAACAGGGTTGCAGAAAGAAATGGTTTCCGCAACTGTGTGAGGCTTGGAGGCCAAGGTAGGGGGCGACAGAGCCACTGTTGTGGTTTCTAAGTGTTCGCTGTTGGTCTTTCGTCTTTCTTTGGGGGGGGGATCATTTTATCATCAGTTTTTTTTTTGCAGCCTTTCATCCTGCACGTCTCACCCAACCGTGAATCTAACGCTTGTTAGTGTGTGTTGGGCTGCCACAAACTACAGAATAAGACAGGATAGTCTGTTCGACTTATTGTTTTTCTCTGTATACAAGAAAAAAAGTAAATGAGAGCAAGGGAAAGTGGAATGCTAATAGGGATTGTACTTCTTGTACCGGAGGAGGTTGGGGAATGCCAAGGCTCGCCAAAGACACTCTGAATGGGTAAGGGTTAGGGCTAGGGCTGGGTATGTGTGTTTTTCCTTTAAAATGACTGATTAAATAAATAAATGGTTAAATGATCCTCGGGGTGCTGGCACACCAAATTACTGTAAACAAAGCAGTTTTTTAAGTTATTACTTTTTAACTCAAAGATAAAATGAAATAAATTAATAAAATGGTGGTTAGGGCAGGGTTTAGTGTTAGGCTAATAATTTTCTACATACTATTATCCATATCTATATTATTGAATAGATATTTACTCAGTAAATTAATCTTTAATTTGATACCCACATTCAATACTAGCATTCATACTGTCACTTAGCCCCTGCCATAGCCTTTTAATCTAGTAAAACTTATGGTGTGCATAGAATCACATTAATGTGTTTGTTTCATGTGGAGTCAGGGTTAACAATACACCCTAACAACTTCCTTATAAATAAAAATGTAATTGGCCAGTTGAACACATTATGATTCTGATTCTGAAAATAGGTTGCCCTGCTATTTTCAAGAATATTATTATTATTATTATTATTATTATTATTATTATTATTATTTACAACAACTCAGAACAGTATTTGTTTTGTGTATGTACTGCTGTTGTTGTTCTTTCATCTGTTGCTGCTGTTATGATTTTATGTTTTATATGCGTATCAGACTTGCCCAATTTCCCATTCCTTGGCACTGTCAATTGTTGATACAGAGGGTTATTCTTAATTGTTATTTTTTTCTTGTTTATTATTTATAATTTTTCTTTATATTATAATTTTGTATGATTTTATTAGAATTTTCTTGTTTTATTATCCATTTTTTTCTATTTGTAATTAATATTATTATTAGGTTTATTTTGATTGTTTATTGAGGTTTGTTGCATTTTGCCAGTTATCTTCCATTTTTCTTCTGTTACTTTATTATTATTGAGTTGGGATGTAAAGAAATGATGCAATTTATCAGATGTCTATCAGTCTAACAAGAGCTTTCTTCCCAATGATGTGTTTGGGTTGTTTGAGCAAACAACAAATTCCAGATGTGTCCAAATAACCTCCTCTCTAACCTGAGACTTCAAGACTCGCAATGTAAAAAAGCACAAATAATAGAACCATTTAGCTAATGGGGATCCTTGAAATCAACAAATATACACAATATATATACTGTATATAAACTGTATATATAGATATACTGTATAGATATATACTGTATATACAGTATATATAAACTTCCTCTTGCTCTGTTCTACACTGTGATACGTGCAATACAAAGGCATTCATGTATTTCCAATGTATGTTGATATCCCAATTAACTAATAACTCAATTAAAATAATATAATAACAACAATAATATGTATTCCATTTTCCTTTTGTCCAGTTGGTGCAACCAACACAACACTGCAGAACTTTTGTTTTTAGAGAAAGCTCCTGGACTTCTGCCTTTTGGGTCAAACTACCTGATATTATACCACAGGCAGAGGGACCGTTTTTTCAATAACTTTCTTGGCTAACTGTGCGCTTATTGAGTCCAGATTGCCAGGGGCAAACCCCCTAGTCACTGAATTTATTTGAAATAAAAACACCTTATTTATTTTTCGCTCCTCTGATGCATTACGGTAAACAGTGTTTGATCACACCTAAGGTTCATTCAGGAATTGGAGTGGAGATTTTTTGTTTCTCCTCCAGACAGCAGTGCGTGCCAGCTCCCATGCCTGTCTTTTTATTTTGGTTTGCTTCCTATATGTATGAAACAACATTTTTAAACACAACCGAGTTAAGGAACTGCCCCGTTCCGTTCTGTTCCAAAAAAAATGTGTGCGAGATGCACTTGTTGCAATGGAAATTCATTTAGTAAAAGCTGTACGTTTTTGTGTAAATACTTTACTTGTTAATAATAAATCCTGCACTTCTGGAAAATGGAGACGGCATTTGCCACATTACATTACGTTCTATGTGGGCGGGAACCCCCATGCGCACGTGCGCGTTAAACGTTGCAAATGCGGTCTCCCCGTTCCAGAAGTGTGATTGGAATTTTGCACGATCGCCCAAGGCTACAGCTGCATACTTCTCTCTGTGTACTTAGTTATGCCTTTCCACTCTCTTGGTTATATTATTAATATATATATTTATTATATATATATATTTATATTATATCAACGCAAAAAAAGCCCAACTACCACTAAGCGACAATCTCCGGTTTTATGCTTCATGTGTGAAAGGATAAATCTCCGGATAATCAGGTCCGGACATTATCTGAACATTGTCCAGAGTGCATGTATGAAAGCAACTTTAGATTATTTATAACTTTGCATTAAAGCGCTGTGGTCTGAGTGAGAAATAAAGGTCTGAGTTATGTATAATAATAAATACTTTTTAATATATTTTTTATATTTTGATATATTTTCAGGACTTTTTAAATTGTTCAGATTTATAAACAAAAGTCGGAATTTTGTTTGAAATGTATGTTTTTTATATTTTAGGATATTTTTTTCCAAAATATGTTTTTTATATATATATTTAAATATATAATAATGATAGGGTGCATCAATATTGAGCACTTTTGGCATGTTGCCATGTTTTTTTCACTGGAACAAACAAACCCACTGCCTGTTTAAAACCCGACCCTTGACACTTGTGTAAGAAAAGTGATGAAAACAGTCGAAAGCGGAGCAGAGATGGAAGGAAGGAAGAAAGAACCAAAGAATGACATCTGTAGCCATTAGAGCGCTCCCCTCCCAGCTTTCTCTCGACCAAGCTGACCCCAACCTGCCAACCTTATAAACCGTCTCGGTCGGTGAGGGTGGAACCTTGGCTCAAAGCGCCGTGAGGCTCTCTCTCACCGCTCTCTCCATCCACCGCCGCAGCGGCTCGTTAATAAATGAATATCGCCTCAGAGCCGAGGTCAGGACGCGGAGATTTGACCACTTTCAGCACTATCCGCTTATAACGCCAGCAGCAAGGTGTCGGCTGCGGAAAAAAGAGGTTGCATCAGCTCTTCCGGCCACTCAGACTGGAGGAGCTTGACCTTCTCGCAGACGATTGGGTGGTCGGAGAGGCGGAAACATGAGCTGAGTCGGGTGGGGTCAACGCTGTGGAGGTCCATGTAGATCGTACCATGAAAAATACTGAATACCGTTCTGAATGATTGATTGGTAGGTGTGCAACATCTCAACGGGTTCCTGACTACGTTGGATCATTTCTCACAATATATTTAACTACATTTAGGTAGATAGATAGATAGATAGATAGATAGATAGATAGATGGATAGATGGATAGATGGATAGATGGATAGATGGATAGATGGATAGATGGATAGATGGATAGATTGATAGATAGATATAGTTTTTTCAACAGCGGTTGAAAAATAAGGTTGAGGTTGAACAAATACTGGAGTGTTCTCTCCGACCTCACATCAGAAAGGAGGAGGAGGAGGAATACTCTGCCCTTGACTGAGATGTCTCTTACTGTATTTAATATTTAATCGCCCCGTTTATAGCGTCTAAAGGGAAATTCTGTGACAAAATCAGTATTGAATTCCTTTAACTTGTTGAGGCCTAACAACTTGACTGCTTCATCTGGAATGTGTATGTTTCCATTGTGGGTAAATTCACCCGAAAACAAAGTGGTTTAATAAAAACTTGTGTTTCTATTGCTTCCCTGCATACGCAATATGTTCTGTGTGAGAATAATAATAAACAAAACCGTCAGATCTGTGTGAAAGTTTGCAAATATTTAGTAAAATCCTGCAACGATATAAAGCATCTGGCTGTAAAAACGATATTACACACTCAAAAACGGAGGAGTCAACGCTGTACAACGCTGAAGCGGCATCAAATAACTTTGATTCCAGGTTGAATTGTGAAGGAGAATAATCTACGAATACCATGTTGAAAAATACATTAAACATAGATACAAAGATACAAAGAGGTTGACTTAAACACACAGGCTACGTTCACACTGTAGGCAAAAGTGGCCCACATTTGATTTTTTTGCTCATATGAGACTCAGATAAGTTTTTCTTCATGCCGTGTGAATAGCACAAATCAAATGGAATCCGATTTTTTCAATTTGAGCCATTTTTACATGTGGTCCTAAATCAGATACAGGTCGGAATTTTTGCAATGTGACCTCAGTCTGAACAGTCAAATTGGAATTCATGCGTCTTTTACGTCACTCTAGAGAAGGGGTTCCCAATGGACCGGATAGCAGGGCACAAAATGTTCATGGACCAGGGACACAAAAATAAAGGCACCCCTGTGTTTCGAGAATGAGCTTGGAATTCCGCTCTCGACTTCGGGACTTTGTGCAGAGCGAGGCGCAGATTTCATCCGCAAACATGAATCGAGGTACACGGTCCCACGTCGCCCGACAATCACCTGTGCATTTGCCTGCCATATTTACATCCATATGACAGCGTGCTGTGAGTGACGTCATTGTTACTTCTGCGCATGCAGGTCAGTTCAGGATCGTGACCTGTTCGCACTGGAATCTGATATTATACATTTAACGAAATAACGTTAACAGCCAAACAAAAAACAATCGGAGCTGGGCAATAAATCTGAATTAGCACTAAGGCTTGCAGTGTGAATGTAGCCATAGATTCCTTCCGAAAAGGAACTTCATAATAACTTTGTAATAGGAACCTGTCCTCATTCACAAGGACCATTTTGTTAATCAAACAGTTACATATATAGACTTAATTGACGCTGAAGGAGATAATGCATAATAACCTGTATGCCATCACATCACTGTGCATTGAATAAGCGCTATCAAACAATTAAAATAATAAATCGCATGATATTGGTCGATTAATTGCAACTTATCGCAAGTTTTAAATAAACAGTGCTCAAATTTGAACCTAAAAAAAGACTTTTCTATATATATATATAGAGTCAAGTCAAGTCGCACTTTATCTATAGAGCACATTTCATACCAGGGCAACACAATGCGCTTTACAAAGAAATACAAAAAAGAAAGAGAGAACGTAGTTGTCAGCCGGTCATTACAAAATAATGCCCCTGAAACAACCGCAATAACAAAAGCAACAACAAAGACAACAAAAACAACAATAAAAGCGACTCCAACCACAGCAATAGAAAACAGCAACAGCAGCAACACCAGCCACAGAAACAGCAACAACGGCAGCAGCAACATCGACACCAGCAGCAGCAGCAGCAACAACAGCAACAACGTACACGCAAAGACGTCAACGGAACCGGAAGTAAAACACACCCTTCTTATGATCCTCTAAGTGTAATATCACAACAGAAACAACCACAGCAACAGAAATAGCAGCAACATCAACACCAGAAGCAACAACAGCTAAACCAAAGCAGGAGCAACAACAGCAACGCACACGCAAAGGCCTCACCGGAACCGGAAGTGCTCCGCTCACCGGAACCGGAAGTGGTCGCTCTCACCGGAACCGGAAAAGTCACTCAGGTTAGAAATGTTAGAGTGTTGAGTTGAGGTACAAAGTTAGACATATTTAAATTAGGATATAAGGTCAGAGATGGTTAAGTTTAGGTATAAGTTTAGGGATTGTTATGTTTAGGTATAATGTTTGAGATGATTAGGTGAAGGCATAAGGTCAGAGATGGTTAAGTTTAGGTATAAGGTTAGCAGCACCAACACACACACACACACACACACACACACACACACACACACACACACACACACACACACACACACACACACACACACACACACACACACACACACACAGACACACACACACACACACACACACACACACACACACACACACACACGACCATCATGCCAATTGATCATAGAAGGGAGTAGGAGTAGTTAACCTGGTTACTCCATACTTTATCAGTGCTGGAATCAATACGCAGAATCACGTAGGTGTAATTTGCATTGACACATGCTACCACTGGACCTGTGACAGTGAAACGCTCCAGTGCAACTTTTTTTTCCTTTCACCTGAACTTCTTCTTACAAAAGCATTTCATCATCTTCAGCTCGAGGATCCCACAGGGCTAATTTCTAGGCCATACAGTGCCTGAATGTTTCCACCAGAGGCGATCCCCGATCACAGCAGTTCCTTACTTTTCGCTGTGAAGGTGTACGTTGTTCTACTCACAGGTAAAACCCTGACCTTCGCTCTCAATGTCTGGCTACCCACATATTTATTGTTTGTGTTTTTGTTTTAGTTTCCTTTGAAATTTTATTAGTCGATTATTCTCCTTCTCAATCAATCCCGGAATCAAGGTTATTTGATTTGATCATACAGCATTGACTCTTCTCCTCCATTTGAGCGTGTAATATAGTTTTTCGAGCCAGAACTCAGAAAAAGGCAAATGTCATTTGTTTGCTTCACATTCTCACAAGAAATTTATTTGCATCATCGTCATCATTATTATTCGTAATTGTCCTTTTATTTTTATTATCTTTCATCTTTTGCTGCATTATTTGCCATACATGGCTGTGTATAGGTTTTTTCTTTGTCTTGAAAACAATAAAAATATAAAATTGCCAGAATAGAATTATCGTATTTCTTTTAAAAATATTTTTTTGATTTATTTTTGTTACCTTTTGCATTGTCTGTTATTTGATATGTATGCCTGTTTTTTTCTTCTTCTCAAAAACAACAAATTCCAATCAGAATTTGAATTCTAACCTCTTACACATGCCCGCAAACTGGAAATAGGACTAATATTGGAGATGGGTGGCTTGAATATTGAAGCCTGCATAATGAGATTCAAGATTCAAGATTCAAGATTCAAGAGGTTTATTTGTCACATACATATACATACTTTCATACATATATGCAGTGAAATGTAATGCAACGCACCCGGTGATAACACACAATATGTCCTAGGAAAAATTTATTTCTAATAGACCAACTAACTGACTCCTAAAACGTAATACAGTAAGTTGAATACTTATAGAATAAAATAAAAATATATAGAATAGAATAAAATAAAATGAAATAAGTGGAATAGATAGAAGGAATATGCTTATGTATATGGAATAGGCAATTATGTATATACAGATATGTGCATTAAAGTGGCATGTGAATGAAGTGAGGTAGTGTTTGGGATAATACAGCACAGTATACAACAGTACGGCGCAGCAATACAGCATCAAGAACAACCCTGAACAGGGACACAGTATGCGGTACAGTATGCTACATACAGTACAATAAGGTAGTGGAGCCTATGTGTGTGGCTCAGTGGGGACCCCTGGTGAGGTCAACATTGACAGTTCTAATGGCTTGCGGGAAAAAACTCCGTCTCAGTCTCTCTGTTCTCGCTGTGTGACTGCGGAAGCGCTTGCCTGACCGCAGCAGCTGGAACAGTTCGTTCTTGGGGTGATGAGGATCCTTCATGATCCTGCGGGCTCTGCTACTACACTTCTGCTGTATAAGTCCTGCAAGGGGGGGAGGGTAGTTCCAATGGTACGTTCAGCTGAATGCACCACCCTCTGCAGGGCCCGCCTGTCCTGAGCAGTACAGTTCCCAAACCAGGCAGTGATGTTGCCTGTCAGGATGCTCTCCACCGCTCCACAGTAGAAGGACTTGAGGATCCTCACCGAGACCCAGAATTTCCTCAGCTGCCTGAGGTGGTAAAGACGCTGCCTCGCCTTTCTCACCAGAGTGTCACCAAGGGCGCGTGCGTCCTCGATTGTAATCCTCTCCTAAAATCCACAATCAGCTCCTAAGTTTTGCTGACGTTCAGGTGGAGGCTGTTGTCCTGGCACCAGAGTGACAGGTCAGCCACCTCCTCGCGGTAGGCCTTCTCGTCGCAGTCGGTGATCAGGCCCACGACAACGGTGTCGTCAGCAAACTTGATGATGGTGTTGGAGCTGGACCTGGCCACACAGTCATGTGTGTACAGGGACTACAGTAGGGGGCTGAGGACGCAACCCTGGTGGGATCCTGTATTTAGGGTGAGGGAGCTTGACATGTGCTTCCCCACCCTGACCACTTGGGGGCGGGCTGTGAGGGAGTCCAGGATCCAGGCACACAGCAGAGCATTCAGTCCGAGCTCCTTCAGCTTGACAGCCAGTCTGGTGGGGACTATGGTGTTGAAAGCTGAACTGAAGCATTCTCACATAGGCCCCCTTCTGGCCATCCGGATGTGTGAGCGTGGTGTGCAGTACCTGGGAGACAACGTCATCCGTGGATCTGTTCTGCCGGTACGCAAACTGCAATGGGTCCAAGGTGCGGGGGAGGGAGGCGCATCTTTAATCCTTTATCAGCCTCTCGAAACACTTCATGACCACCGAGGTGAGGGCCACCGGACGGTAGTCATTCAGGCAGGTTGGAGAGGCGATCTTCGGGACAGGAACGACAGTGGACCCCTTGAAGCAGGACGGGACCACGGATTCAACCAGGGAGATGTTGAATATTGTAGTGGGCTAGCTGGTTAGCACAGGTCTTCAGTACTCGCCCAGATATGCCATCTGGGCCCGCAGCTTTTCTGGTGTTCACCCGCATCAGAGCCCTCCTGACCTCGTGCACAGACACTGAGAGTGCGCGCTCATCCCCAGCGGTGTAACTCCAATTAGCCGGCGAGCTAGCGGTGCTGTTGCCAGACTTGAACCGTGCATAAAAGGAGTTCAGTTGGTTGGCTAGGGAGGCGTCCACACTCGTGGCTGGGAGGGAGCTGCTCTTGTAGTTTGTTATTGTCCGCAGCCCCTCCCATAAGCGTCTTGTGTCCCCCCGCTCCATCTGTAGCTCCACAGTCTCCCTGTACGCCCGTTTAGTGTCCCTCACCGCCCTCCGCAGATTGTACGATGCCACTATGTAATTGTCCATATTTCCGGATACAAGACCGTCGTTATAAGCGGCCGTGCGAGCATTCAGAGCGCAGCAGATGGATTTATCAACCCACGGTTTCTGGTTTGGAAATATCTTTCACCGTGGGAATGATGTTGTCTGCTAGCGTAGTTACAAAGCTCACTGCCATCTCTGTAAACTCGCTGACGTCACTTGACCTTGATTGGAACATGTCCCAGTCTACGTCAGTCAGAGCGTCCTGAAGCACAGCCTCCGATCGGTCAGATTTCCCGAAAGCAAGGAGCGAGACGGTCTTGTTTCCGTTTTTGTTAGGTGTGTAACAATGGTCCAAAGTTTTATCTCCCCTGGTGGCACACGTGATGTGTTGGAAATTAGGCAGAACCTTTTTAAGGTTGGCCCTATTAAAGTCCCCAGTCACCACCACAGCCGCGTGGGGATGTTTGTTTTGAAATCCGCACAACACGTTGTACAGGACCGATAGCGCTGTATCGGTGTCCGCTTGCGGTGGGATATAAACGGCTGTGATGATGATCGTGCTAAATTCCCGGGGGAGATAAAATGGACGGCATAGGATGGTCAGCTGTTCCAGGTCGGCGAGCAGGAGTGGGAGAGAAACTTAGTGTTGTTGGGGTTACACCAGCGGTTGTTTACCATTAGGCAGACGCCTTCATCTTTGGATTTCCCCGACTTCCCCGATCTGTCGCTGCGGAAAACGGAGAAGGACTCGGCTGGACGAATGGCTTCATTCGGCACCAGC
>NW_028293127.1:40000-42500 GCF_960531495.2 Zeus faber | reverse complement strand
GTTTCCTTTTTTTCTTGTTTCCTTGTTTTCCTGTTTCCCTTTTTTCTTGTTCCCTTCTTTCCTTCTTTCCTTGATCCATTGTTCCCTTGTTTCCTTCTTTCCCTGTTTTCTTGTTTTCTTGTTTCCTTGTTTACCCGTTTTATTGTTTCCTTGTTTACCTGTTTTATTGTTTCCTTGTTTTCTTGTTTCCTGATTTCCTTGTTTTCTTGTTTACCTGTTTCATTGTTTACCTGTTTTATTGTTTCCTTGTTTCCTTGTTTACCCGTTTTATTGTTTCCTTGTTTACCTGTTTTATTGTTTCCTTGTTTACCTGTTTTATTGTTTCCTTGTTTCCTTGTTTTCTTGTTTCCTGATTTCCTTGTTTTCTTGTTTACCTGTTTCATTGTTTACCTGTTTTATTGTTTCCTTGTTTCCTTGTTTACCCGTTTTATGTTTCCTTGTTTACCTGTTTTATTGTTTCCTTGTTTCCTTGTTTACCCGTTTTATTGTTTCCTTGTTTCCTTGTTTCCTGATTTCCTTGTTTCCTAGTTTACCCGTTTTATTGTTTCCTTGTTTCCTTGTTTCCTTGTTTCCTGATTTCCTTGTTTCCTTGTTTACCTGTTTTATTGTTTCCTTGTTTGCTTGTTTTCTTGTTTCCTGATTTCCTTGTTTCCTTGTTTACCTGTTTTACTGTTTCCTTGTTTCCTTGTTTGCTTGTTTTCTTGTTTCCTGATTTCCTTGTTTCCTTGTTTACCTGTTTTATTGTTTCCTTGTTTCCTTGTATCCTCGTGCTTCCTTCACTACCTTGTCTTGGAGACGTTTTTTCTTTTTCTGAATCTCCTCCCGTATCCACGCCGCACTGACCGCAGCGCCTCCACCGCTCCCTCTCACTTGCTGCTTGGCGTGGCGGACCCCGCCACCAGCAGTGGGAGTAGCGGGTATTGTGGAGCAGCAGGTGCAGAACGCACACACATTGAAGGGCTTCTGCTCCAAGACTGTCTCCTTATTGCTAGGATATCTCCTAGCTCCTAGTCCATCTCATAGCTCCTAGGCTCTCTCCTAGCTCCTTGATTGCCCCCTTGCTCCGAGGATGTCTCCTACTTCCTTGACTGTCTACTAGCTCTTAGTCCGTCTCCTGGGTCCTGGGATGTCTCCTACCTTTAAGACTATCCCCTAGCTCCAAGGCTGGCTCCTAGCTCCTAGCCCGTCTCCTAGCCCCTTCATCATTGCTTATTCATTTATTTATTCACTCATTGAAATCCAAATACATTTTAACTTTATTTTTCTTGTTGTCGTTTTCTATCTTTAAATACTTTTATAAAGACCAGAAAATGATTAAATGTTTGTTTTTCATTTTTTGAAGAATAAATACATTTGATGTGTATTTTTGTACAGATTGCATTCTGTACCCAGGCTTTGTTTAGCTGAATAATTTATAGAACATGAATATAGAAAAAAGAACATAGAATGAAATGTACAAGACATAGAATTTGATGGTATGAGTGGAGACATTTTGACAGCTGAAAACAATATCAGGAGAAATAGCATAATAACAATATGAGAAATATTATAGTACATGTTTTATTATTATAAGTAGTATCATAATATTAAAGAAAAGTAGTTATTATTATAAGTAGTACTCCAATATGATCGTAATGTAGTTATGATTATAAGTAGTACTCTAATATGATCGTAAAGTAGTTATTATAAGTAGTATAGTGATATTATTGTAAAGTAAGTATTATAAGTAGTATAGTAATATTATAGTAAAGTAGCTATTATAAGTAGTATAGTTATATTAAAGAAAAGTAGTTATTATTACAAGTAGTATAATAATATTATCGTAGAGTAGTTATTATAAATAGTTTAATAACAGTATTGTAACTTAGTTATTATTAAAATTAGTATAATAATATGATTGTAAAGTATATATTTTAAATAGTATAATACTATTATTGTAAAAGTAGTTATTATTATAATAAGTATAATAATATTATTGTAAAGTATATATTTTAAGTAGTATAATAATATTATTGTAAAGTAGTTATTATTATAATAAGTATAATAATATTATTGTAAAGTATATATTTTAAGTAGTATAATAATATTATTGTAAAGTAGTTATTATAAGTAGTATAATAATATTAGCGTAAAGTAGTTATTATTATAAGTAGTATAATAATATTATTGTAGAGTAGTTATTATAAATAGTATAATAATATTATGGTAAAGTAGTTATTATTATAATTACTATAATAATATTATTGTAAAGTATATATTTTAAGTAGTATAATAATATTATTGTAGAGTAGTTATGATAAGTAGTATAAAAATATTATGGTAAAGTAGTTATTATTATAAGTAGTATAGTAATAGTATTGATAGTATTGTCCCAGTACACAGAGTGTAGGAGTTGGACCACAGCCCAGTTCTTCCATAATTAATATTCCGTGGCGGCGGCCATCTTAGCTGTTTGGCTTGGTGTGTTGCCACGGCGCGCTGGCGGCGGGCCGGCGTGTCA
>NW_028293127.1:32500-35000 GCF_960531495.2 Zeus faber | reverse complement strand
CTAGAGGGTACTGCCTGTTTCTGGAGGGTACTGCCTGGTTCTAGGGGGTACTGCCTGATTCCCTATTTCCCTATTGGTTTTAATGGATGATTAATGGATGACTGGACAGAAATAATACATCTCAAACAGAGGAGTTTTACCCAGAATGCACCAGGGACAGGGAAGGAGCTGGAACCACATCAAGAAATGAGAGAAAGATGAAAGTAAAGAAAGAACAAAAAAGAAGAAAAGAATGAGAAGCTGAAGCTGTTTAACGTGCACAGACATCTGCTACACACACACCAACACACACTAACACACTAACACACACACACACCAACACACACTAACACACCAACACACACACACACCAACACACCAACACACTAACACACACACACACCAACACACTAACACACTAACACACTAACACACTAACACACACACACACCAACACACTAACACACACCAACACACTAACACACACCAACACACTAACACACACCAACACACTAACACACACCAACACACACTAACACACTAACACACACACACACCAACACACTAACACACACCAACACACACACACACCAACACACTAACACACTAACACACTAACACACACCAACACACACACACACCAACACACTAACACACCAACACACACACACACCAACACACTAACACACTAACACACTAACACACACCAACACACACACACACCAACACACTAACACACTAACACACACACACACCAACACACTAACACACACCAACACACTAACACACACCAACACACCAACACACACCAACACACTAACACACACCAACACACTAACACACACCAACACACACCAACACACTAACACACACCAACACACTAACACACACCAACACACACACACACCAACACACTAACACACTAACACACTAACACACACCAACACACACACACACCAACACACTAACACACCAACACACACACACACCAACACACTAACACACTAACACACTAACACACACCAACACACACACACACCAACACACTAACACACTAACACACACACACACCAACACACTAACACACACCAACACACTAACACACACCAACACACCAACACACACCAACACACTAACACACACCAACACACTAACACACACCAACACACCAACACACTAACACACTAACACACACACACACCAACACACTAACACACTAACACACACACACACCAACACACTAACACACTAACACACACACACACTAACACACTAACACACACCAACACACTAACACACACCAACACACTAACACACACCAACACACTAACACACACTAACACACACTAACACACACCAACACACTAACACACTAACACACACCAACACACTAACACACACCAACACACTAACACACACCAACACACTAACACACACCAACACACTAACACACACCAACACACACAACACACTAACACACACACATTAACACACACACACTAACACACACACATACTAAGACACACTAACACACACCAACACACTAACACACACCAACACACTAACACACACACTAACACACACCAACACACACACACACTAACACACTAACACACACCAACACACACACACTAAGACACACACACAGTAAGACACACACACACACACACTAAGACACACACACACACTAACACACACACACCAACACACACACACACACACACACTAACACACACACACACACACACACACTAACACACACTAACACACACTAACACAAACCAAAACACACACCAACACACTAACACACACTAACACACACTAACACACACCAACACACTAACACACACCAACACACACAACACACTAACACACACACATTAACACACACACACTAACACACACACATACTAAGACACACTAACACACACCAACACACTAACACACACACTAACACACACCAACACACACACTAACACACTAACACACACCAACACACACACACACACACTAACACACACACACACACAGTAAGACACACACACTAAGACACACACACACACACACTAAGACACACACACTAACACACACACACCAACACACACACACACACACACACACACACACACACACACACACTAAGACACACACACACTAAGACACACACACACACACTAAGACACACACACACACACACACTAAGACACACACACACACTAAGACACACACACAATAAGACACACACACTAAGACACACACACAATAAGACACACACACACTAAGACACACACACACTAAGACACACACACAATAAGACACATACACACTAAGACACACACACACACACACTAAGACACACACACACACACTAAGGGGGAGGTAGTTCAGGAGGTAGAGCTGGTGGTCTAGTGATGTAAAGGTTGCTGGTTGGATCCCAGGCTCCTCCTGCTAGCATGCTGTAGTGTCCTTGAGCAAGACACTTAACCCCTCATTGCTCCTGATGGCTGCGTCCGTCGGTGTT
>NW_028293127.1:25000-27500 GCF_960531495.2 Zeus faber | reverse complement strand
ACACCCAAACACACACACACACACACGGCCGTGCGCCTGCCAGGCTGGTTTTAGCTGGTGTGTTTTGAATCATGGTGTAATTAACCTTGTGAGGCTCGACAGGACGCGGCTCAGATCTGAACCATAAAAATACAGAAATACACCTGAAAAGACTGAGAACATGGAGGCGGAGCTTACCATCGCCACACACACACACACACACACTCTGATGTATACATATACATATATATGTATATATATATATACAGTATACTATATATATATATATATATATAGTATCAGGGCTCCACAGTAAGGTTGGTAAAGTAACATTGAGTCAATTGGCCACCATTCTGTGGCCTCTGGTTGCCCTCTTAAGCAACCACTTTTTAAAAACAAATGGAAAGCAAACCGCAAACCCTGCACCCCAGTGTAAATCAATTTGTTGCATTAGTGATGTTTAAATATGGCCGTCACAGCCCCCGAGCGCTGCACGTGCGCTGGTGCGTTGGGTTTGCTCACGTGCTCACCGGTGTGCGCCGGCACCTGTTCACCGTTGCAAACATCCCGTTTCCACAGTCAGAGGAAGTTAAAGTGTGCGTCTGGCTCATACTTAAGTTCTCAAGCCCCAAGGCACCACCGAGCGTCCCCCCTGCCGTGCCGCCATCAGCGCCGTCGGCCCGACCGTCCGGTCGACCTCGGTAGAGCGAGGGCGTCACAGCGGGGATGCAAACAATTCGCTTTTCAGCGAATGTTGCTTTTTTCACGTCAATTTGTGTGACTTAATTGTGTGAATCATACAAATCGATCTCAAGTCATACAGACAAAGAGCAGCACATACATACTAGTATGTTTGTATAACTAGTATGCCAAGTTTTATGGCGTCCCATTTTCTTTTTCTTCTTTTATCTGTCAGAGAGAGCGAAACCATCCGTGATTGGTGAACTCGTGGGCTTGTTCTCTGATAGTACGTTAAGACGGGGACACGCTGGAAAACTGTAACGCAACTGTCATCTACCACCATCATTATATTTCAGACCTTTTTTCATCATACATGTGTTTGCATCCCTGCACAGGTAACTAAAACGAAACCAAGATAAAACTAGGTGTAAAAAAACATTTTAGTTAAAGTTTGAGCGAAAAAAAAACTAGCTGAAACGATATTGTGTACCTAAAAAACAAACCAAAAGAAAAATTAAAAAAAACAGGAAATGTCTCTAATTTTAGTAATTTTTCTACTCCGTTTGGTCAAATGTGTCAACATATACGTAGCTGTTACAGTACAATAACCAGTTCTTATCTTTGTAGACAGACAGCAGCACGGCTCACACCTCATCTGGTGGAGAGCTACTTTTAAACGGAAAGATTCAAATTAGAATTCACCATTGTTAACCATGACAGGTCAAGCAGGAGCGTTGGGATTCTTGTTGTCTGTGTGCTGAGCGTGCACATGTGGGTGTAAGAGCCTGACAGACGCAGGCTTTGTGTGAAGAGATGAGGGAGTGTTCTCACAGCTCTTGTCTGTCTTGACTTGTGTTTTTTCCCCCTCTGAAGGTCTGTATCTCTCTGAAGGAGGTCATTTAGTGAACGACTGTATAACTAGCTTTGTCACTTGTGCGTCTAGTTTAATAACTAGTATGACTAGTTTATCACGAGTATGTCTCGTTTTATTTTTTATTCTTTATCTTTTATCTATGTATTTTTTTTTTACCCTGTGCTGTCAGCATGCTGAACATACAACACAGTATTTGTTCCATTGCATCCAAGACAGAGTTAGTTGCAAGTGGAGTTGAACTTGTCAACCTGCAATGACTCTTTATTCATTCTTTAATCATCAACAACTGCTGCAACAACTCTGTCCTGTGACGAGCAGAGCACACAACCACCAGCAACCCCCCTCTTTGGAGAACCATCTCACCATGTTTTGGTCTTTAAGCAACTAATCATCATCACTACTCCAAGAGGGAGAATCACCACAGTGAGACAATTAAACATAGAAACAAACAACATGTACATGGAAAAACATAAACATAGAACCAAACAACTACATGTTCATGAAAAACAAACAACATGTACATGGAAAACAAACATGTACATGGAAAACAAACAACAACATGTACATGGAAAAACATAAACATAGTACCAAACAACTACATGTACATGGAAAACAAACAACATGTACATGGAAAACAAACAACATGTACATGGAAAACAAACAACAACATGTACTTGGAAAACAAACATGTACATGTACATAGGAAAAACATAAACATAGAAACAAACAATGTATAGTATATCTAGTTTTATAACCTGTATGACTACCTTTATCACTAGTATAACTAGTTTTATCACTATCACATATATCAGTATATATATATCAGTATATTTTTACAACATTTAAATGTAGTTATTGATCAGACGCTTTCGTCCAACGCAATCAGAGCAGACATTGACAGTTGGAGCAACCTGGAACATAAGTGGATGAGCTCCTGTTTCTAAGTTCAACAAGAACAAGATCCCC
>NW_028293127.1:10000-17500 GCF_960531495.2 Zeus faber | reverse complement strand
TCACAGCTTGGTTTTGCATCATTTTACTGTATTTATTTGATTTACTGTTTTTACTGTATTTACTGTATTTACTTGATTCCTTTGAATGTGTCGTCTTCTTGCAGATCTACTCTCCAGATCACACCAACAACAGCTTCTCATCCAATCCCCCCTCCCCAGTGGGCTCCCCCCCCTCCCTCACAGGTAATCACATGACCGCCGACCCCCAGTTGCATGACCCCCAGTCACATGACCTTCAGTCATATGAACTTTGACCTTCAGTCACATGACCTTCAATCATATGAACTTCGACCCCCAGTCACATGACCTTCAATCATATGAACTTTGACCTTCAGTCACATGACCTTCAATCATATGAACTTTGACCCCCAGTCACATGACCTTCAAACCTCCAGTCAGTGATTGTCAATCCTCCAATAATATGACCTTCGACCCCCAGTCTCAGTCTCTGTGATGTCACAAACATGTGACAAACGTCTGTTGATTTGGACGTTTGATGCAGGAAAGTCACAGCAACTGCTCAAACGGCTCCAAAAGTGTCGCTCGGAGGAGACGACATGTCCTACGTTCTGATGTGGGGGGGCCCGGGCATCTTGTCACACTTTTCACACTTGTTTATTTATCTTGGGGTCAAAACATCCTAATGTTAAAAATTACACACCAAATGAAAGAACAAAGTCTCAGGCACATAAATATCATATTAATTTAATTTTCATACCTTATTTCAGTGCAGAGTTTTGACCTTGTATGACCTCTTGACATACAAGAGCGGAGGAAGGTGCAGACAGGTGGACTACATCTTTTGCAGGAGGTGCAATCTGAAAGAGATGAGTGACTGCAATGTGGTGGTAGGGGAGTGTGTTGCTAGGCAGCATGGGATGGTGGTCTGTAGGATGACTCTGGAGGCCAAGAAGAGGAAGAGAGTGAAAGAAGAGCCAAAGATAAAATGGTGGAAGTGGAAAAAGGAGGAGTGTTGCATGCACTTTAGTGAAGAGGTAAGGCAGGCAATAGGTGGGAATGAAGGGTTACCAGATGACTTTGAAACAACTGCAGAAGTGGTGAGGAAGACGGCCAAGAAGGTACTCGCTGTATCAAGAGGAAGGAAGATAAGGACTCTTGGTGGTGGAATGAGGACGTACAGGAGAGCATAGAGCAGAAGAGGTTGACGAAGAAGAAATGGGAAAGTCAGAGATGAAGAAAGTAACAGGAGTACAAGCTGATGCGGCGCAAGGCGAAGAGAGAAGTGGCAAAGGAAAAGGAAAAGGCGTACGACGAGTTGTATGAGAGGTTGGACAGTAAGGAAGGAGAAAAGGACTTGTACCGATTGGCAAGACAAAGGGCCCAAGCTGGGAAGGATGTACAGCAGGTTAAGGGTGATGAAGGATAATGATGAGAATGTGCTGACTAGTGAGGAGGGTGTGTTGAGAAGGTGGAGGGAGTACTTTGAGGAGCTGATGAATGAAGAAAATGAGAGGGAGAGAATGTGGATGAGAGTGGATGTGGATGATGTGGGGATAGTGGATCAAGAAGTGCAGCAAATGAGCAAGGATGAGGTGAGAACAGCATTAAAGAAGATGAAGAGTGGAAAGGCAGTTGGCCCAGGTGACAAACCTGGGGAAGCATGGAAATGTTTAGGTGAGATGGCAGTGGTGTTCCTAACCAGATGTTTAACACCATCCTGGAAAGGGAGAGGATGCCGGAGGAGTGGAGAAGAAGTTTACTGGTACCATCTTCAAGAATAAGGAGACGTGCAGAGCTGTAGTTACTACAGGGGAATAAAGTTGATCAGCCACAGCATGAAGCTCTGGTAAAGGGTAGTGGAGGCTAGGTTAAGAGGAGCGGAGGGGATCAGCGAGCAGCAGTATGCCGAGCATCGCGCTCCGCAGCTCAGATCAGAGCCATCTTTGTTCCAAACAAAGATGGCTAAGTGTTTTTATTGTATAATTTTCTTTTATTCCGTTTTCTAATTGAAACAGAAAAAGCCAGGTGCATAACCTTGAGTAACTGTCCCTAACCGTGCATAACCTTGCGTAACCGTGAATAACTATGCGTAACCTTGCGTTACCGTGCATAATCGTGCGTAGCCGCAGCACCTATCTGTCCATAACCGTGCGTAACTGCACGTAACCTTGCGTAACCCTGCGTAACCTTGCGTTACCGTGCGTAATTGTGCGCTACCGTGCATAACTATGCATAACCGTGCGTAACCTTGTGTTACCGTTGCTTTTCCCAGACAAGATATGACATCAGACCAAGTAGACGCACAAATCTAATATTTGACTTTTTAGTAGCGCCCTCTGATGGTGAAAATATTAACAATGTGACAACTTAGCCTTGTGACAAGATTATATATTATATGTGAGCTGCGGAATGTCTCAGCCGCTCTGTTTTCTATACGGTAGGAAACCTCTTGGGCCAAATCTTGGCACAAAAAGTAGAATATTTCCCAAAACGCCAGACAAGACCTTCCACAAAGTGAGAGCACACCTGTTGGGATCCAGACGCTGGATTTTGTTGTATTCACGTCCGTGTCTCGAAAACTGTGGGAGGGGTAGCGCCGCCGCATTTGCCAAAAATAATAATAATAAAATGTGCAATACTAACAAGACAAGGCTTAATCTACACGCTGCAGTTCTCTCATGGAAGTGAGACGGACCCCGCTCGCCAACCCACCTCCGCCTCCTCCACTTTTCCTTCTGCTCCTTCATCTCCTCTCATCACCTCCTCCTTCTGCTAATTACTCTTCCTCCTCGGTGACTAACTACAATGTAGAAATTCTCCCTCGCGCTTTAAAGTGAAGAATGAGTGTTTTTTTGTAATATATTCGTGTAGAATTTGTCTCTTCATTTGTCGGCGTTTGATGTTTCCGTTCGCCCGGTGACTGATCGCCTTAATTAGCGGCTCCGCTCTGAACGAATCGTTTACAAGCCCCCCGCCACCCCGCCCAGCGCTGGGGCTTTAGCTGGCTGAGGATATCGCCCGCTAAAGCTGAACCATAATTGGTGTTTATCATTGTGTCAGAGTTAGCGCACCTTCTCTAACAAATGAGAAAGGAAAGCTTATTAAAAAAACACGACGTGCTAATTGATACCCCGCGCTAATTCTACTGGGGGGGCGGGGAGGGGGGGGGGGGTGGTAATTTCCTCCACTTGAGATTTTTTTTAATACATATATTTGTATTTGTGCATGAATATTACCAGGTGATTATTCAGTCATTTGCATATGGAAATGGAGCGTGTGTAACGTCAAGAAAGGAGGGTAGATAAAGCAAAGGGAACAGGGGAAACAAGCTAATGAGAGGAGGGCAGAGAACGAGGGAGCGAGGGAGCAAGGAGGTCAGGGCACAAGAGAAGGACAAGGATGTAAAAGATCAAACACAAACAAGGAAGATGAACCGAGATACAAACCTTTATTTTATCCTTCTTTTGGAGATGAAGCCACCGGAGCAGAGAGAGAGAGAGAATCTAGTTATTACGTTCCAGTCAATTACTATCTAGTTATTACTGTCTAGTTATTACTGTCTAGTTATTACTGTCCATCCATCCATCCATCCATCCATCCATCCATCCATTTTCCTCCTCTTATCCGGGGCCGGGGCAGCAGGCTGAGCATGGAGGTCCAGGCCCCCTTCTCCCTGGCAACGTTTTCCAGTTCCTCCTGGGGGACCCTGAGGCGTTCCCAGGCCAGCTGGGATATGTAATCCCTCCAGCGTGTTCTGGGTCTACTCCGTGGTCTCCTACCAGTTGGACGTGCTTGAAAAACCTCCAAGGGAAGGTGCCCAGGAGGCATCCTGGTCAGATGCCCCGACCACCTCAACTGGCTCCTAGACGCGAAGGAGCAGCGGCTCTACTCCGAGCTCCCTCCGGATGTCCGAGCTCCTCACCCCATCTCCAAGGCTGAGCCCGGCCACCCTACGGAGGAAACTCATTTCGGCCACTTGTACTCGCGATCTGGTTCTTTCGGTCGCTACCCATAGCTCATGACCATAGGCGAGGGTTGGGACGTAGGTGGACCGGTAAATTGAGAGCTTTGCCTGCCGGCTCAGCCCACTCTTCACCACAACGGTCCGGTATAAGGCCGGCATCACTGCTGACGCCGCACCGATCCGCCTGTCCATCTCACGCTCCATTTTCCCCCTCACTCGTGAACAAGATCCCAAGATACTTGAACTCCTTCACTTGGGGCAGCAACTCGCTCCCAACCCAGAGGGAGCAATCCACTGTTTTCCAGAGGAGAACCATGGCCTCAGACTTGGAGGTGCTGACTCTCATCCTGACCGCTTCACACTCTGCTGCAAAGCGTCCCAGTGCGTGCTGGAGGTCACGCTCTGATGAAGCCAACAAAACCGCATCATCTGCAAAAAGCAGAGATGCAATTCTGGGGTTCCCAACCCGGATACTCTCCTCACCTCGGCTGCGCCTTGAGATCCTGTCCATAAATATCACAAACAGAATCAGGGGCAAGGAGGACAAGGGGCAACCTCGGCGGAGAACGTGTTTGACTTTGTGCCGAGAATACGAACACAGCTCTCACTTTGGTTGTACGAGTCCCGGATGGCTCGTACCAACGGCCCCGGTACCCCATACTACCCCAGTACCCCCCACAGGATCCCCCGAGGGACACGGTCGAAAGCCTTCTCCAGGTCCACAAAACACATGCAGACATGACCCCCCCCAGCAACCCTGCAAGGGTGAAGAGCTGGTCCACTGTTCCACGTCCAGGACGGAATCCACATTGCTCCTCCTGAATCATCGACCGGAGCCTCCTTTACAGCACCCTGGAGTAGACTTTCCCGGGGAGGCTGAGTAGTGTGATACCCCTATAATTGGAGCACACCCTCCAGTCCCCCTTTTTAAAAATGGGAACCACCACCCCGGTCTGCCATTCCACAGGTACTGTACCCGACATCCATGCGACACTGAAGAGGCGTGTCAACCAAGACAGCCCAACAATGTCAGGAGCCTTCAGCATCTCAGGGCCTTGCCACTGAGAAGCTTTTTAACTGCCTCAGAGACCTTTGCCAGGCATATGGACAAGACTTCTCCTACCCGGCTAAACACAGCCTGAGCCAAGCCCTGCTTTCCCTTTCTGAGTCGCCGAACAGTTTGTCAGAACTTCCTTGAGGCCAACCGAAAGTCCTTCTCCATAGCCTCCCCGAACTCCTCCCACAACCGGGTTTTTGCTTCAGTGACCGCCAATGCCGAAGCCCTTCTAGCCTGCCGGTACATGTCTGCTGCCTCGGGAGGCCCCTGGGCCAGCCAAGCCCGAAAGGCCTCCTTCTTCAGCTTGACCGCTTCCTTCACCCTTTCCTTCAACGGGTTCTTGGGTTACCGCCACGACAGGCACCGATTGCCTTCCGACCACAGGTCCTCGCAGCCGTCTCAGCAATGGAGGTTGTGAACATGACTCACTCGGATTCCATGTCCCCAACCTCCCCTGGGATGCTCAAAAAAATCTTACGGAGGTTGGAGTTGAAGACCTCGCGGACAGGGGCATCCACAAGGCGTTCCCAGTTCACCCTCACTATACGTTTGGGTTTACCAGGTCTGTCTGGCAGCCTCCCCCGCCATCTGATCCAACTCCCCACCAGGTGGTGATCGGCTGACAGCTCTGCTCCTCTCTTCACCCGAGTGTCCAAGACATACGGCCGCAGATCTGATGACACGACCATAACGTCGATCATCGGTCTTTGACCTAAGGTGGTCTGATACCACGTAGACTTATGAGCCACCCTTTGTTCCAACATGGTGTTCGTTATGGCCAATCCATGACCAGCACAGAAGTCCAATAACAAAGCACCACTCGGATTCAGATCAGGCAGGCGGTTTACTGTCTAGTTGTTACTATTTAGTGATTACCATCTAGTTATTACTGTCTAGTTTTTAATATTTAGTTATTACTATTTTGTTGTTACTATCTAGTCAATTACTATTTAGTGATTACAATCTAGTTATTACTGTCTAGTTTTTAATATTTAGTTATTACTATTTTGTTGTTACTATCTAGTCAATTACTATTTAGTGATTACAATCTAGTTATTACTGTCTAGTTTTTAATATTTAGTTATTACTACTATGTTGTTAGTATTAAGTTATTGCTATCTAGTAATTTCTATTTAGTTATTACTATTTAGTTATTACTATCTATTTATTAATGTCTAGTTATTACTATTTTGTTATTACTATCTAGTTATTACTATTTAGTTATTGCTATCTAGTAATTACTATTTAGTTATTACTATCTAGTTATTACTGGCTAGTAATGTGTCATTATTTAGTAATTACTATTAAGTAATTAGGCTCGAGTTAAATATATAATAAATTAAAGAGATTTTGTGGAAAATGGAAGACTGTGTACAGTAAAAGTTCAGCACGAATGAACCCACAACATAAATATAGAATTAGAAATTTTTCATCAACCACAGCATTGTCGAGGTAGGAATGACACAGAATAACACGGAATAACACGGAATAACAAGGAATAACAAGGAATAACAAGGAATAACAAGGAATAACACAGAATAACAAAGAATGACAAGGAATGACACGGAATAACACGGAATAACACGGAATAACAAGGAATTACACGGAATAACAAGGAATAACAAGGAATAACACGGAATAACAAGGAATAACAAGGAATAACAAGGAATAACACGGAATAACACGGAATAACAAGGAATAACACGGAATAACACGGAATAACAAGGAATAACACGGAATAACAAGGAATAACACGGAATAACACGGAATAACAAGGAATAACAAGGAATAACAAGGAATAACACGGAATAACACGGAATAACAAGGAATAACACGGAATAACAAGGAATAACACGGAATAGCAAGGAATAACAAGGAATAACACGGAATAACACGGAATAACAAGGAATAACACGGAATAACAAGGAATAACACGGAATAACACGGAATAACAAGGAATAACACGGAATAACACGGAATAACAAGGAATAACACGGAATAACAAGGAATAACAAGGAATAACACGGAATAACAAGGAATAACAAGGAATAACACAGAATAACAAGGAATAACACGGAATAACACGGAATAACACGGAATAACAAGGAATAACAAGGAATAACACTGAATAACAAGGAATAACAAGGAATAACACAGAATTACAAGGAATAACAAGGAATAACAAGGAATAACACGGAATTACACAGAATAACCAGGAATAACACGGAATAACAAGGAATAACAAGGGATAACACTGGATAACAAGGAATAACACGGAATAACAAGGAATAACAAGGAATAACAAGGAATAACACGGAATAACACGGAATAACACGGAATAACAAGGAATAACGCGGAATAACAAGGAATAACAAGGAATAACACGGAATAACAAGGAATAACACGGAATAACAAGGAATAACACGGAATAACAAGGAATAACACGGAATAACACGGAATAACAAGGAATAACACGGAATAACACAGAATAACAAGGAATAACACAGAATAACAAGGA
>NW_028293127.1:0-7500 GCF_960531495.2 Zeus faber | reverse complement strand
TCTCCATCTGTGCATCCGGGGGGAGGAGCCTCCTCCCAGCCCCGCCCCCAGGCCCCTCCCCCGACGCCCTTCATCCCGACCCTAAAAAACAAAACAACAACAACAACAACAACAACAACAACAACAACAACAGTGGATTTGTTATTTAAAGGGACGTCAGGTGACATCAGCTTCCATGTTGATTTCATGTTGATTCAGTACTTTATGTGGAGCCAATCAGAGCTGAGTATTCACCCAAGCTGATGGAAAGTATGTTGGCATTGAAGTACAGTAAGTGGTACTTGTACTCAGTTACTTCCTGAGTTACCTCCAGATTTACTGTCTGAGGAACTTCCTGACATACTTGCTGAGTTACTCCCTGAGTTAATTCCTTTGTAACTTCCTGAGTTACTTCCTTTGTTACTCCCTGAGTTACTTCCTTAGTTACTTCCTGAGTTACTTCCTTAGTTACCTACTGAGTCTCTCTTCCTCCTTTTCCTTTGCATTATACTTCAACGACAGAAATGTAGCTAAAAAAACTTTACTGTTACTGTACCTCCAGCTCCCACCACACACACACACACACACACACGCTACACACACACACTACACACACACACACACACACACAGTACACACACACACACTACACACACACACCCACAGTACACACACACACACACTACACACACACACACACACTACACACACACACACACACACAGTACACACACACACACTACACACACACACACACTACACACACACACACAGTACACACACACACACTACACACACACACCCACAGTACACACACACACACACTACACACACACACACACACTACACACACACACACACACACACAGTACACACACACACACTACACACACACACCCACAGTACACACACACACACACTACACACACACACACACACACTACACACACACACACACTACACACACACACACTACACACACACACACACTACACACACACACACACAGTACACACACACACACACACACACACACACACACTCACACACTACACACACACACACACTACACACACACTACACACACACGCTACACACACACACACACACTACACACACACGCTACACACACACTACACACGCTGCACACGATGCACACACATGCTACACACACACACTACACACACACGCTACACACACACTACACACGCTGCACACGATGCACACACATGCTACACACACACACTACACACACACACACACACACAGCTGCATGTGGTTAGTTGTGGAGGTTGAGGTCATTCTGAGAAAACAGGTGGTAAACGGATGTGAAACAGAGAGAATGTGTGTAGTGTGTGTGTGTAGCGTGTGTGTCTAGCGTGTGTGTGTAGCGTGTGTGTGTAGTGTGTGTGTGTAACGTGTGTGTGTAGTGTGTGTGTGTGTGTAGTGTGTGTGTGTGTGTAGTGTGTGTGTGTAGTGTGTGTGTAGTGTGTGTGTAGTGTGTGTGTGTAGCCTGTGTGTGTGTAGAGTGTGTGTGTAGCGTGTGTGTGTGTAATATGTCTTTGTTTGTGTTGTGTGGTGTGTGTGTGTTTCTATGCGTCTGAAAAGTTGCCAATGCTTTACATACTTTTTTGCTTTTGTCAAACACACAAATTGACACACACACACACACCACACACACTACACACTACACACTACACACACTACACACACTACACACTACACACACTACACACTACACACACAACACACACTACACACTACACACACTACACACACTATACACACTACACACACACACACACACTACACACTACACACACTACACACTCTCCACACTACACACTACACACACACACACTATACCCACTACACACTACACACACACACTACACCCTCCTCCCTCTGTGGCTCTAATCCGCTCTAATCCGGTGGATCCTCGGGGTCACAACCCGACACAGACACCAGATCAGTTCATAGAATAAAAACAGAAAGAATCCAAATCAAATTAAAATGTTCTGTGTCGACCTGCGAGGAACAGTGTGTGGAGTGTGTAGAGTGTGTAGAGTGTGTAGAGTGGAGTGTCTAGAATGTGTAGCGTGGAGTGTGTAGAGTGTGTAGAATGGAGTGTGTAGAGTGTGTAGTGTGTGTGTAGTGTGTGCGTAGGTTGTAGTTTGTGTAGTGCGTAGGTTGTAGTGTGTAGTGTGTGTGTAGTGTGTGTGTAGTGTGTGTGTAGTTTGTGTGTAGTTTGTAGTGTGTAGTTTGTGTGTAGTTTGTGTGTAGTTTGTAGTGTGTAGTGTGTGTAGTGTGTGTGTAGTTTGTGTGTAGTTTGTGTGTTGTGTGTAGTGTGTGTGAGTGTGTGTGTGGTTTCCATGGCGTCCTTGCTCTACATGGTTCGTTCTGCTTCACGTCCTCGTTTCCCATAAAAACTGGTTCATTACACAACGAGGAAGGATTTCAATACTTTCAAGGATTGATTTTTGTTATACATTATGCAATCAGCATATTATTATTATTATTATTATTATTATTATTATTATTATTATTATTATTATTATTATTATTATTGTTATTATTATTATTATTATTATTATTGTTATTATTATTATTAATGATCTGTAGGTTATTATTATTACCTAACCCTTACATGATATTAATGAAAACTTTCATTCATTATTTCAAACTTCAGAGTTAATGTGTGTGTGTGTGTGTGCGTGTGTGAGAAGAGCAGTTAGACAGTTACATGCTGGTCTGGAGCAGGTAGACAGGTCCCTCTGGAGACAGGAGGGGGAAGTACAACCAAACTCATCATGTTGTGAAATGTTGCACTTTACACCATGACGACTGGAACTCAAAGCCCTTCCTCCCTCCCTCCCTCCCTCCCTTCCTCCCTCCCTCCCTCCCTCTCTCCCTCCCTCCCTCCCCTCCCTTCCTCCCTCCCTCCCTTCCTCCCTCCCTCCCTCCCTCTCTCCCTCCCTCCCCTCCCTCCCTCCCTCCCTTCCTCCCTCCCTCCCTCCCCTCCCTTCCTCCCTCCCTCCCTCCCTCTCTCCCTCCCTCCCCTCTCTGCAGGTGGGTTCCCACAGAGACGATGCTAGCAGCGTTAGCGGGCTACGTGGTCACTCCATGCCAAGTCAGGTTCCAGGTTCACAGCTTCCGATCCAGTCAGCCACCAGCCCGGACCTGAACCAGCCCGACCCGTACCGTGGTAAGAGGCTGCTTCCTGCTTCCTGTTTCCTGCTTCCTGATTTTAACACTTGTTCCTGGTTCCTTGGTTTCACACTAAACCATTGAGGGTTAGGGTTAGCAGACATGGTTTTATCTAAACCAGGACTAAAATAATCCTACTTCAATGAACCCAGAACACTTTCTGACACGTTGCTTAATTTAAGATGAATTAGTTCCGGACTAGGAAGTCCTGGACTAAGGTAGTTTAGGACTAGGAAGTCCTGGACTAAGGTAGTTTAGGACTAGGAAGTCCTGGACTAAGGCAGTTAAGGACTAGGAAGTCCTAGACTAAGGCAGTTAAGGACTAGGGAGTCCTGGACTAAGGTAGTTAAGGACTAGGAAGTCCTGGACTAAGGCAGTTAAGGACTAGGAAGTCCTGGACTAACGTAGTTAAGGACTAGGAAGTCCTGGACTAAGGTAGTTAAGGACTAGGAAGTCCTGGACTAAGGTAGTTAAGGACTAGGGAGTCCTGCACTAAGGTAGTTAAGGACTAGGAAGTCCTGGACTAAGGTAGTTAAGGACTAGGAAGTCCTGGACTAAGGTAGTTAAGGACTAGGAAGTCCTGGACTAAGGTAGTTAAGGACTAGGAAGTCCTGGACTAAGGTAGTTAAGGACTAGGAAGTCCTGGACTAAGGTAGTTAAGGACTAGGAAGTCCTGGACTAAGGTAGTTAAGGACTAGGAGGTCCTGGACTAACGTAGTTAAGGACTAGGAAGTCCTGGACTAAGGTAGTTAAGGACTAGGAAGTCCTGGACTAAGGTAGTTAAGGACTAGGGAGTCCTGCACTAAGGGAGTTTAGGACTAGGAAGTCCTGGACTAAGGTAGTTAAGGACTAGGAAGTCCTGGACTAAGGCAGTTAAGGACTAGGAAGTCCTGGACTAAGGTAGTTAAGGACTAGGAAGTCCTGGACTAAGGTAGTTAAGGACTAGGAAGCTCCTTCTGCCTGGTCTTGGTGCTGGTCTCAGTCCTGGAGGCCACACGCATTAATCCAACGGTTTAATTGAAGATTAATTTCGACTCAGATTATCTGTAATCTTCCTTCTGGAAATGATTTCAGGGCAGGTCTGAGAATGATTGAGTGTCAACACGTGTTTATCTCCGCGTGCTGCAGGGCTTCCAGGAGGCCTGCAGGGCCACAGCACCTCCTCCATCAGCTCCGAGATCAAGTCTGAGGATGAGGGCGACGAGAACCTCCTGCAGGACGGAAAGAACCTGGAGCCCAAGAAGGAGGATCCCGACAGCAAGGACCTGAAAGGCATCGACAGGTCAATATCTATTCTAGTACTGGTATCACTAGTATCACTAGGTAGAAGATACCAGTAGTATCACTTGTATCACTAGGTAGATGATACCACTAGTGTCACTAGTACCACTAGGTAGATGATACCAGTAGTATAACTCGTATCACTAGGTAGATGATACCACTAGTGTCACTAGTACCACTAGGTAGATGATACCAGTAGTATAACTCGTATCACTAGGTAGATGATACCACTAGTATCACTAGTACCACTAGGTAGATGATACCAGTAGTATCACTCGTATCACTAGGTAGATGATAACAGTAGTATCACTCGTATCACTAGGTAGATGATACCAGTAGTATCACTCGTATCACTAGGTAGATGATAACAGTAGTATCACTCGTATCACTAGGTAGATGATAACAGTAGTATCACTCGTATCACTAGGTAGATGATACCACTAGTGTCACTAGTACCACTAGGTAGATGATACCAGTAGTATAACTCGTATCACTAGGTAGATGATACCACTAGTGTCACTAGTACCACTAGGTAGATGATACCAGTAGTATAACTCGTATCACTAGGTAGATGATACCACTAGTATCACTAGTACCACTAGGTAGATGATACCAGTAGTATCACTCGTATCACTAGGTAGATGATAACAGTAGTATCACTCGTATCACTAGGTAGATGATACCAGTAGTATCACTCGTATCACTAGGTAGATGATACCACTAGTATCACTAGTACCACTAGGTAGATGATACCAGTAGTATCACTCGTATCACTAGGTAGATGATACCAGTAGTATCACTCGTATCACTAGGTAGCACAAGAACAAGCACACGTTTACAAAGCCCCTCAATGTCGTCCCAAAAAGCCCAAAAGCTCTAAACTCCTGTTAAGAATAAAAGTTCATCTTCCAAGTCGTTGGATGGTGTCATGGTGACGGTGTTGTTGTTGTTGTTGTTGTTGTTGATGATGATGATGATGATGATGATGATGATGATGATGATCTATATAATGATAATTGTGATTATAATGGTGATTAAGATGGCGACTTGGATAATGACGTGCGATGCGCTTGAGGGTCCCGTTAAACTCTGGTGATTTGGCGTGAAGCCTCCACCTCCATCATCTTCGACGGGGTGTGGTTTTATAGTTAAGAGGAAGTCTCCAAGTCACGGTGTCCCTCTGGGTTGGGCACGCAAGGCGACTGGATCCGTGTTTCCCGACCCGGTCCTCAAGTTCCCTCGGTCCCGGAGGTTCCAGCTCCGGCTCTGCTCCTCCACCCGGGTCACGATGCCTTCCCGACCCGAATCCAGGGTGGAGCTGGAGCTGGAAAGAACCGGAGGACCGGGCTGGGAATCACCGCCCGTCGCTCCCTGCTCTTCATCTTTGCTTCCGCCCTCATCATATTCTTCCCCTCATCCTCACCCTCCCGCCGGTCACCGTAGCAACAACGATGACGAGGACCTCTCGCCGGAGCAGAAGATGGAGCGGGAGAAGGAGCGCAGGATGGCGAACAACGCCCGCGAGCGGCTGCGCGTGCGCGACATCAACGAGGCCTTCAAGGAGCTGGGCCGCATGGTGCAGCTGCACCTGAAGAGCGACAAGCCACAGACCAAGCTGCTCATCCTGCACCAGGCCGTGGCCGTCATCCTGAGCCTGGAGCAGCAAGTCAGAGGTGAGCTCGGCACGCCGGTAGTCCCAGTCCCAGTCCCGGTCCCAGTCCCAGTCCCAGTCCCAGTCCCAGTCCCAGTCCCAGTCCCAGTCCCAGTCCGAGAGTCGGGAGGCAACCGCTCTGAATTCGCACATGGAGTCTCAGCGCGTTGGGCCTGCTTCTCAGAGGGAGGCAAACCTCTCGCCCACCATCCCCAAACCGAGGGAAGGGCTCTTCTGCCGGAGCGACTCCAGGCTCCAGAGTCATCTCAAACGATGACGTTCACAACGAACAAATCGTTTGCGTTACAACTTGGTTCATTTACAGATTCGGGGCCGTTTGGTTTGAGGCGCAAAAGCCAAATTTAAAATCCATCACTTTTGAGACATTGGACGAAACGGACGAAAGAAACGAGAAATGAGCTTGAAATTGAAATTCAGGCAAAAACGTCGTTGAATGAGGAAGACGCTGAATCTGAAGTCTGTCTCAGCCGCCCGGTCGACGCCCGTAGCTCAGGCATCGAGATTCACCCCAAACCCTGTAATCTGCGGTGGGAAGGGGGAGGCGGAGTCTCCTGAACGGCCAGTACATGCTGTCGTTTGTCGGAGTCGGTGTGAAGCCGACGACCTTGAAACCAGATGGAGCTTCATTGGGCTCCTTTATTCACTGTTCCTCCTCTGCCTCCGCCCCCTGCTCAGAGCGGAACCTCAACCCCAAGGCCGCCTGCCTGAAGCGGCGGGAGGAGGAGAAGGTTGCCGTGACAACAGACGGAGCGCCGCTGACGCTGGCCGCCGCCCACCACGCCGCCCGCCGCCGCCGCCGCCGCCATGGGTGACGGTGGCAACGCCATGGGACAGATGTAAAGTGCAAAACATCCTGGTTGACTGCTCAGAAAATACCACTCACTGATGGGTTGAATGACTGATGTAATGACTGTTTGATTGATTGATTGATTGATTGGTTGATTGATTGATGTAATGACAGTTTGATTGATTGATTGATTGATTGATTGGTTGATCAATGGTTTGATTGATTGATTGATCGAGTGATTGATTTATTGATTTATTAATTTATTGATTTATTAATTTATTCATTCATTCATTTATTCATTGATTGATTGATTGATTGATTGATCACTTGGTTCTCGGTCGCCCTTGACCCAGTTGCAATTAAAGCCCAGATGTTTGCATCTCAAGTCAGTTCCTGACGAGTGAATCGGTAAAAGGAGCCGATCGATTTGTCCCACTCACTCATTTGTGCACGAGGGAGGGAGGAAGGAGGAGGGAGGAGGGAGGAAGGAGGGGGGAGGAGGGAGGAGGGGAGGAAGGAGGGAGGAGGGAGGGAGGAGGAAGGAGGAGGGAGGAGGAAGGAGGAGGGAGGAAGG
>NW_028293128.1:50000-52500 GCF_960531495.2 Zeus faber | reverse complement strand
CATCTGGGGACCAGCGTCGGACTTAGAAAATTTTCGCCGCTTCGATCCAATTCTGTTAATTGCTCCATCTCCCTCGGTTCAGCCGACACGCACACCCGGCGCGGGGCCTCCTCCTTCTCCTCCTAAACACAGAGCGGTGCGTGTTCGTCGGCGGCCACGAGAGCTTCCGAACGCACTTGGTCCCGTGGCTCTAGCCCGTCGGGAAGTGCGCCGACCGGGGATGGGCCGCCTTCGGGCCCCCGAACCGGGGTTTGGTCACCCGCGCATTAAACACAGAGCGGTGCGTGTTCGTCGGCGGCCACGAGAGCTTCCGAACGCACTTGGTCCCGTGGCTCTAGCCCGTCGGGAAGTGCGCCGACCGGGGATGGGCCGCCTTCGGGCCCCCGAACCGGGGTTTGGTCACCCGCGCATTAAACACAGAGCGGTGCGTGTTCGTCGGCGGCCACGAGAGCTTCCGAACGCACTTGGTCCCGTGGCTCTAGCCCGTCGGGAAGTGCGCCGACCGGGGATGGGCCGCCTTCGGGCCCCCGAACCGGGGTTTGGTCACCGGCGCATTAAACCCATAGCAGTGCGTGTTCGTCGGCGGCCACGAGAGGTTCCGAAAGCCCTTGGTCCCGTGGCTCTAGCCCGTCGGGAAGTGTAGTTCGTGCCCGGCCTACCGCCTCCATCCTCAGTCCCAGCCTTCTGCATTGGCTTAATGGACTTGGAACACAGTCTCCCTATATACGGTGAGGAAGTGTTTTTTCAAAATGTCCGTCTACATGGGGGCCCTAGGCCAGGCGAAACCAACACGCCTACCTGGTTGTCGCCCTGAAGATGGGTACGCCGTCATCTGGGGACCAGCGTCGGACTTAGAAAATTTTCGCCGCTTCGATCCAATTCTGTTAATTGCTCCATCTCCCTCGGTTCAGCCGACACGCACACCCGGCGCGGGGCCTCCTCCTTCTCCTCCTAAACACAGAGCGGTGCGTGTTCGTCGGCGGCCACGAGAGCTTCCGAACGCACTTGGTCCCGTGGCTCTAGCCCGTCGGGAAGTGCGCCGACCGGGGATGGGCCGCCTTCGGGCCCCCGAACCGGGGTTTGGTCACCCGCGCATTAAACACAGAGCGGTGCGTGTTCGTCGGCGGCCACGAGAGCTTCCGAACGCACTTGGTCCCGTGGCTCTAGCCCGTCGGGAAGTGCGCCGACCGGGGATGGGCCGCCTTCGGGCCCCCGAACCGGGGTTTGGTCACCCGCGCATTAAACACAGAGCGGTGCGTGTTCGTCGGCGGCCACGAGAGCTTCCGAACGCACTTGGTCCCGTGGCTCTAGCCCGTCGGGAAGTGCGCCGACCGGGGATGGGCCGCCTTCGGGCCCCCGAACCGGGGTTTGGTCACCCGCGCATTAAACACAGAGCGGTGCGTGTTCGTCGGCGGCCACGAGAGCTTCCGAACGCACTTGGTCCCGTGGCTCTAGCCCGTCGGGAAGTGCGCCGACCGGGGATGGGCCGCCTTCGGGCCCCCGAACCGGGGTTTGGTCACCCGCGCATTAAACACAGAGCGGTGCGTGTTCGTCGGCGGCCACGAGAGCTTCCGAACGCACTTGGTCCCGTGGCTCTAGCCCGTCGGGAAGTGCGCCGACCGGGGATGGGCCGCCTTCGGGCCCCCGAACCGGGGTTTGGTCACCCGCGCATTAAACACAGAGCGGTGCGTGTTCGTCGGCGGCCACGAGAGCTTCCGAACGCACTTGGTCCCGTGGCTCTAGCCCGTCGGGAAGTGCGCCGACCGGGGATGGGCCGCCTTCGGGCCCCCGAACCGGGGTTTGGTCACCCGCGCATTAAACACAGAGCGGTGCGTGTTCGTCGGCGGCCACGAGAGCTTCCGAACGCACTTGGTCCCGTGGCTCTAGCCCGTCGGGAAGTGTAGTTCGTGCCCGGCCTACCGCCTCCATCCTCGGTCCCAGCCTTCTGCATTGGCTTAATGGACTTGGAACACAGTCTCCCTATATACGGTGAGGAAGTGTTTTTTCAAAATGTCCGTCTACATGGGGGCCCTAGGCCAGGCGAAACCAACACGCCTACCTGGTTGTCGCCCTGAAGATGGGTACGCCGTCATCTGGGGACCAGCGTCGGACTTAGAAAATTTTCGCCGCTTCGATCCAATTCTGTTAATTGCTCCATCTCCCTCGGTTCAGCCGACACGCACACCCGGCGCGGGGCCTCCTCCTTCTCCTCCTAAACACAGAGCGGTGCGTGTTCGTCGGCGGCCACGAGAGCTTCCGAACGCACTTGGTCCCGTGGCTCTAGCCCGTCGGGAAGTGCGCCGACCGGGGATGGGCCGCCTTCGGGCCCCCGAACCGGGGTTTGGTCACCCGCGCATTAAACACAGAGCGGTGCGTGTTCGTCGGCGGCCACGAGAGCTTCCGAACGCACTTGGTCCCGTGGCTCTAGCCCGTCGGGAAGTGCGCCGACCGGGGATGGGCCGCCTTCGGGCCCCCGAACCGGGGTTTGGTCACCCGCGCA
>NW_028293128.1:32500-35000 GCF_960531495.2 Zeus faber | reverse complement strand
CGCTTCGATCCAATTCTGTTAATTGCTCCATCTCCCTCGGTTCAGCCGACACGCACACCCGGCGCGGGGCCTCCTCCTTCTCCTCCTAAACACAGAGCGGTGCGTGTTCGTCGGCGGCCACGAGAGCTTCCGAACGCACTTGGTCCCGTGGCTCTAGCCCGTCGGGAAGTGCGCCGACCGGGGATGGGCCGCCTTCGGGCCCCCGAACCGGGGTTTGGTCACCCGCGCATTAAACACAGAGCGGTGCGTGTTCGTCGGCGGCCACGAGAGCTTCCGAACGCACTTGGTCCCGTGGCTCTAGCCCGTCGGGAAGTGCGCCGACCGGGGATGGGCCGCCTTCGGGCCCCCGAACCGGGGTTTGGTCACCCGCGCATTAAACACAGAGCGGTGCGTGTTCGTCGGCGGCCACGAGAGCTTCCGAACGCACTTGGTCCCGTGGCTCTAGCCCGTCGGGAAGTGCGCCGACCGGGGATGGGCCGCCTTCGGGCCCCCGAACCGGGGTTTGGTCACCCGCGCATTAAACACAGAGCGGTGCGTGTTCGTCGGCGGCCACGAGAGCTTCCGAACGCACTTGGTCCCGTGGCTCTAGCCCGTCGGGAAGTGCGCCGACCGGGGATGGGCCGCCTTCGGGCCCCCGAACCGGGGTTTGGTCACCCGCGCATTAAACACAGAGCGGTGCGTGTTCGTCGGCGGCCACGAGAGCTTCCGAACGCACTTGGTCCCGTGGCTCTAGCCCGTCGGGAAGTGCGCCGACCGGGGATGGGCCGCCTTCGGGCCCCCGAACCGGGGTTTGGTCACCCGCGCATTAAACACAGAGCGGTGCGTGTTCGTCGGCGGCCACGAGAGCTTCCGAACGCACTTGGTCCCGTGGCTCTAGCCCGTCGGGAAGTGCGCCGACCGGGGATGGGCCGCCTTCGGGCCCCCGAACCGGGGTTTGGTCACCCGCGCATTAAACACAGAGCGGTGCGTGTTCGTCGGCGGCCACGAGAGCTTCCGAACGCACTTGGTCCCGTGGCTCTAGCCCGTCGGGAAGTGCGCCGACCGGGGATGGGCCGCCTTCGGGCCCCCGAACCGGGGTTTGGTCACCCGCGCATTAAACACAGAGCGGTGCGTGTTCGTCGGCGGCCACGAGAGCTTCCGAACGCACTTGGTCCCGTGGCTCTAGCCCGTCGGGAAGTGCGCCGACCGGGGATGGGCCGCCTTCGGGCCCCCGAACCGGGGTTTGGTCACCCGCGCATTAAACACAGAGCGGTGCGTGTTCGTCGGCGGCCACGAGAGCTTCCGAACGCACTTGGTCCCGTGGCTCTAGCCCGTCGGGAAGTGCGCCGACCGGGGATGGGCCGCCTTCGGGCCCCCGAACCGGGGTTTGGTCACCCGCGCATTAAACACAGAGCGGTGCGTGTTCGTCGGCGGCCACGAGAGCTTCCGAACGCACTTGGTCCCGTGGCTCTAGCCCGTCGGGAAGTGCGCCGACCGGGGATGGGCCGCCTTCGGGCCCCCGAACCGGGGTTTGGTCACCCGCGCATTAAACACAGAGCGGTGCGTGTTCGTCGGCGGCCACGAGAGCTTCCGAACGCACTTGGTCCCGTGGCTCTAGCCCGTCGGGAAGTGCGCCGACCGGGGATGGGCCGCCTTCGGGCCCCCGAACCGGGGTTTGGTCACCCGCGCATTAAACACAGAGCGGTGCGTGTTCGTCGGCGGCCACGAGAGCTTCCGAACGCACTTGGTCCCGTGGCTCTAGCCCGTCGGGAAGTGCGCCGACCGGGGATGGGCCGCCTTCGGGCCCCCGAACCGGGGTTTGGTCACCCGCGCATTAAACACAGAGCGGTGCGTGTTCGTCGGCGGCCACGAGAGCTTCCGAACGCACTTGGTCCCGTGGCTCTAGCCCGTCGGGAAGTGCGCCGACCGGGGATGGGCCGCCTTCGGGCCCCCGAACCGGGGTTTGGTCACCCGCGCATTAAACACAGAGCGGTGCGTGTTCGTCGGCGGCCACGAGAGCTTCCGAACGCACTTGGTCCCGTGGCTCTAGCCCGTCGGGAAGTGCGCCGACCGGGGATGGGCCGCCTTCGGGCCCCCGAACCGGGGTTTGGTCACCCGCGCATTAAACACAGAGCGGTGCGTGTTCGTCGGCGGCCACGAGAGCTTCCGAACGCACTTGGTCCCGTGGCTCTAGCCCGTCGGGAAGTGCGCCGACCGGGGATGGGCCGCCTTCGGGCCCCCGAACCGGGGTTTGGTCACCCGCGCATTAAACACAGAGCGGTGCGTGTTCGTCGGCGGCCACGAGAGCTTCCGAACGCACTTGGTCCCGTGGCTCTAGCCCGTCGGGAAGTGTAGTTCGTGCCCGGCCTACCGCCTCCATCCTCGGTCCCAGCCTTCTGCATTGGCTTAATGGACTTGGAACACAGTCTCCCTATATACGGTGAGGAAGTGTTTTTTCAAAATGTCCGTCTACATGGGGGCCCTAGGCCAGGCGAAACCAACACGCCTACCTGGTTGTCGC
>NW_028293128.1:12500-17500 GCF_960531495.2 Zeus faber | reverse complement strand
ATCCAATTCTGTTAATTGCTCCATCTCCCTCGGTTCAGCCGACACGCACACCCGGCGCGGGGCCTCCTCCTTCTCCTCCTAAACACAGAGCGGTGCGTGTTCGTCGGCGGCCACGAGAGCTTCCGAACGCACTTGGTCCCGTGGCTCTAGCCCGTCGGGAAGTGCGCCGACCGGGGATGGGCCGCCTTCGGGCCCCCGAACCGGGGTTTGGTCACCCGCGCATTAAACACAGAGCGGTGCGTGTTCGTCGGCGGCCACGAGAGCTTCCGAACGCACTTGGTCCCGTGGCTCTAGCCCGTCGGGAAGTGCGCCGACCGGGGATGGGCCGCCTTCGGGCCCCCGAACCGGGGTTTGGTCACCCGCGCATTAAACACAGAGCGGTGCGTGTTCGTCGGCGGCCACGAGAGCTTCCGAACGCACTTGGTCCCGTGGCTCTAGCCCGTCGGGAAGTGCGCCGACCGGGGATGGGCCGCCTTCGGGCCCCCGAACCGGGGTTTGGTCACCCGCGCATTAAACACAGAGCGGTGCGTGTTCGTCGGCGGCCACGAGAGCTTCCGAACGCACTTGGTCCCGTGGCTCTAGCCCGTCGGGAAGTGCGCCGACCGGGGATGGGCCGCCTTCGGGCCCCCGAACCGGGGTTTGGTCACCCGCGCATTAAACACAGAGCGGTGCGTGTTCGTCGGCGGCCACGAGAGCTTCCGAACGCACTTGGTCCCGTGGCTCTAGCCCGTCGGGAAGTGCGCCGACCGGGGATGGGCCGCCTTCGGGCCCCCGAACCGGGGTTTGGTCACCCGCGCATTAAACACAGAGCGGTGCGTGTTCGTCGGCGGCCACGAGAGCTTCCGAACGCACTTGGTCCCGTGGCTCTAGCCCGTCGGGAAGTGCGCCGACCGGGGATGGGCCGCCTTCGGGCCCCCGAACCGGGGTTTGGTCACCCGCGCATTAAACACAGAGCGGTGCGTGTTCGTCGGCGGCCACGAGAGCTTCCGAACGCACTTGGTCCCGTGGCTCTAGCCCGTCGGGAAGTGCGCCGACCGGGGATGGGCCGCCTTCGGGCCCCCGAACCGGGGTTTGGTCACCCGCGCATTAAACACAGAGCGGTGCGTGTTCGTCGGCGGCCACGAGAGCTTCCGAACGCACTTGGTCCCGTGGCTCTAGCCCGTCGGGAAGTGCGCCGACCGGGGATGGGCCGCCTTCGGGCCCCCGAACCGGGGTTTGGTCACCCGCGCATTAAACACAGAGCGGTGCGTGTTCGTCGGCGGCCACGAGAGCTTCCGAACGCACTTGGTCCCGTGGCTCTAGCCCGTCGGGAAGTGCGCCGACCGGGGATGGGCCGCCTTCGGGCCCCCGAACCGGGGTTTGGTCACCCGCGCATTAAACACAGAGCGGTGCGTGTTCGTCGGCGGCCACGAGAGCTTCCGAACGCACTTGGTCCCGTGGCTCTAGCCCGTCGGGAAGTGCGCCGACCGGGGATGGGCCGCCTTCGGGCCCCCGAACCGGGGTTTGGTCACCCGCGCATTAAACACAGAGCGGTGCGTGTTCGTCGGCGGCCACGAGAGCTTCCGAACGCACTTGGTCCCGTGGCTCTAGCCCGTCGGGAAGTGCGCCGACCGGGGATGGGCCGCCTTCGGGCCCCCGAACCGGGGTTTGGTCACCCGCGCATTAAACACAGAGCGGTGCGTGTTCGTCGGCGGCCACGAGAGCTTCCGAACGCACTTGGTCCCGTGGCTCTAGCCCGTCGGGAAGTGCGCCGACCGGGGATGGGCCGCCTTCGGGCCCCCGAACCGGGGTTTGGTCACCCGCGCATTAAACACAGAGCGGTGCGTGTTCGTCGGCGGCCACGAGAGCTTCCGAACGCACTTGGTCCCGTGGCTCTAGCCCGTCGGGAAGTGCGCCGACCGGGGATGGGCCGCCTTCGGGCCCCCGAACCGGGGTTTGGTCACCCGCGCATTAAACACAGAGCGGTGCGTGTTCGTCGGCGGCCACGAGAGCTTCCGAACGCACTTGGTCCCGTGGCTCTAGCCCGTCGGGAAGTGCGCCGACCGGGGATGGGCCGCCTTCGGGCCCCCGAACCGGGGTTTGGTCACCCGCGCATTAAACACAGAGCGGTGCGTGTTCGTCGGCGGCCACGAGAGCTTCCGAACGCACTTGGTCCCGTGGCTCTAGCCCGTCGGGAAGTGCGCCGACCGGGGATGGGCCGCCTTCGGGCCCCCGAACCGGGGTTTGGTCACCCGCGCATTAAACACAGAGCGGTGCGTGTTCGTCGGCGGCCACGAGAGCTTCCGAACGCACTTGGTCCCGTGGCTCTAGCCCGTCGGGAAGTGCGCCGACCGGGGATGGGCCGCCTTCGGGCCCCCGAACCGGGGTTTGGTCACCCGCGCATTAAACACAGAGCGGTGCGTGTTCGTCGGCGGCCACGAGAGCTTCCGAACGCACTTGGTCCCGTGGCTCTAGCCCGTCGGGAAGTGCGCCGACCGGGGATGGGCCGCCTTCGGGCCCCCGAACCGGGGTTTGGTCACCCGCGCATTAAACACAGAGCGGTGCGTGTTCGTCGGCGGCCACGAGAGCTTCCGAACGCACTTGGTCCCGTGGCTCTAGCCCGTCGGGAAGTGCGCCGACCGGGGATGGGCCGCCTTCGGGCCCCCGAACCGGGGTTTGGTCACCCGCGCATTAAACACAGAGCGGTGCGTGTTCGTCGGCGGCCACGAGAGCTTCCGAACGCACTTGGTCCCGTGGCTCTAGCCCGTCGGGAAGTGCGCCGACCGGGGATGGGCCGCCTTCGGGCCCCCGAACCGGGGTTTGGTCACCCGCGCATTAAACACAGAGCGGTGCGTGTTCGTCGGCGGCCACGAGAGCTTCCGAACGCACTTGGTCCCGTGGCTCTAGCCCGTCGGGAAGTGCGCCGACCGGGGATGGGCCGCCTTCGGGCCCCCGAACCGGGGTTTGGTCACCCGCGCATTAAACACAGAGCGGTGCGTGTTCGTCGGCGGCCACGAGAGCTTCCGAACGCACTTGGTCCCGTGGCTCTAGCCCGTCGGGAAGTGCGCCGACCGGGGATGGGCCGCCTTCGGGCCCCCGAACCGGGGTTTGGTCACCCGCGCATTAAACACAGAGCGGTGCGTGTTCGTCGGCGGCCACGAGAGCTTCCGAACGCACTTGGTCCCGTGGCTCTAGCCCGTCGGGAAGTGCGCCGACCGGGGATGGGCCGCCTTCGGGCCCCCGAACCGGGGTTTGGTCACCCGCGCATTAAACACAGAGCGGTGCGTGTTCGTCGGCGGCCACGAGAGCTTCCGAACGCACTTGGTCCCGTGGCTCTAGCCCGTCGGGAAGTGCGCCGACCGGGGATGGGCCGCCTTCGGGCCCCCGAACCGGGGTTTGGTCACCCGCGCATTAAACACAGAGCGGTGCGTGTTCGTCGGCGGCCACGAGAGCTTCCGAACGCACTTGGTCCCGTGGCTCTAGCCCGTCGGGAAGTGCGCCGACCGGGGATGGGCCGCCTTCGGGCCCCCGAACCGGGGTTTGGTCACCCGCGCATTAAACACAGAGCGGTGCGTGTTCGTCGGCGGCCACGAGAGCTTCCGAACGCACTTGGTCCCGTGGCTCTAGCCCGTCGGGAAGTGCGCCGACCGGGGATGGGCCGCCTTCGGGCCCCCGAACCGGGGTTTGGTCACCCGCGCATTAAACACAGAGCGGTGCGTGTTCGTCGGCGGCCACGAGAGCTTCCGAACGCACTTGGTCCCGTGGCTCTAGCCCGTCGGGAAGTGCGCCGACCGGGGATGGGCCGCCTTCGGGCCCCCGAACCGGGGTTTGGTCACCCGCGCATTAAACACAGAGCGGTGCGTGTTCGTCGGCGGCCACGAGAGCTTCCGAACGCACTTGGTCCCGTGGCTCTAGCCCGTCGGGAAGTGCGCCGACCGGGGATGGGCCGCCTTCGGGCCCCCGAACCGGGGTTTGGTCACCCGCGCATTAAACACAGAGCGGTGCGTGTTCGTCGGCGGCCACGAGAGCTTCCGAACGCACTTGGTCCCGTGGCTCTAGCCCGTCGGGAAGTGCGCCGACCGGGGATGGGCCGCCTTCGGGCCCCCGAACCGGGGTTTGGTCACCCGCGCATTAAACACAGAGCGGTGCGTGTTCGTCGGCGGCCACGAGAGCTTCCGAACGCACTTGGTCCCGTGGCTCTAGCCCGTCGGGAAGTGCGCCGACCGGGGATGGGCCGCCTTCGGGCCCCCGAACCGGGGTTTGGTCACCCGCGCATTAAACACAGAGCGGTGCGTGTTCGTCGGCGGCCACGAGAGCTTCCGAACGCACTTGGTCCCGTGGCTCTAGCCCGTCGGGAAGTGCGCCGACCGGGGATGGGCCGCCTTCGGGCCCCCGAACCGGGGTTTGGTCACCCGCGCATTAAACACAGAGCGGTGCGTGTTCGTCGGCGGCCACGAGAGCTTCCGAACGCACTTGGTCCCGTGGCTCTAGCCCGTCGGGAAGTGCGCCGACCGGGGATGGGCCGCCTTCGGGCCCCCGAACCGGGGTTTGGTCACCCGCGCATTAAACACAGAGCGGTGCGTGTTCGTCGGCGGCCACGAGAGCTTCCGAACGCACTTGGTCCCGTGGCTCTAGCCCGTCGGGAAGTGCGCCGACCGGGGATGGGCCGCCTTCGGGCCCCCGAACCGGGGTTTGGTCACCCGCGCATTAAACACAGAGCGGTGCGTGTTCGTCGGCGGCCACGAGAGCTTCCGAACGCACTTGGTCCCGTGGCTCTAGCCCGTCGGGAAGTGCGCCGACCGGGGATGGGCCGCCTTCGGGCCCCCGAACCGGGGTTTGGTCACCCGCGCATTAAACACAGAGCGGTGCGTGTTCGTCGGCGGCCACGAGAGCTTCCGAACGCACTTGGTCCCGTGGCTCTAGCCCGTCGGGAAGTGCGCCGACCGGGGATGGGCCGCCTTCGGGCCCCCGAACCGGGGTTTGGTCACCCGCGCATTAAACACAGAGCGGTGCGTGTTCGT
>NW_028293130.1:0-9426 GCF_960531495.2 Zeus faber | reverse complement strand
CAGGTTCAGCTTGGCCGGCGGGCGATTGATCTGTGACACACACAAACGCACACGCACACACACACACACACACACACACGTCAGTGGCCATTTTGATTGCAACATTTAATATGTCGCTGATTGAACGACCCCTCACCGTGCTGTGGGAAATGGTGAGGCAGCCATATTTGACCCCACACTTCCTCTTCTGCCACACCTTCCTGATGCTGTGGGAACATTGCAGAAGAGGAACACGAGATAAAACAACATGCAGAGTTACTTAGTACATCGCACTTTCAATGATTAAATACTGAAGTTGGAATTCGATAATTTATAGCGGTCCCTATTATAACATCATAAATGATTACCACAATAATTTGTGGTGATCAGCATCATTTTGTGAAATCATCAGGGCCCATAATTATAGTTTTCTTCCAAATTGAAGGAGACTTTTTAGCCCATGTTAAAAATGCAACAAATAGAACGCAACTCTGGAAAAATTCCGCTCATGTGAATTGAGGAAAATGAGCTGTCCAATATTTATATTTAATGCAAATAAATGGCTCTTCAGTGTGTGTTATTAAACTATCATAGACTTAAAATGAACAAAAAAAAGACAACGAAAACAAAAATTAAGCTAATTTAAGGGGAATTTTGAGCCAATGTTAGAAAAGTTGCAACATGTGAAGTGAATGGAATCCGATTTTGGCAAAATTCCATTCACTTGAGTGAAGGAACTTTAAGATAATTTATAGGTATAGATCAATAAATACACTATCATAGGGTTACACTTTGAAAGCGGCATAAAACAAAACAAAAAAAGATAAATTACTTTGTTAATGGCAGCTATTTGTACAACGTTAATCATCAACTCAAAGCCCAAACGACACTATCAATCTGCGGCATTGATCTATCCCACACTGATCAACTCATAAAAGACCAAACCTAAATGGAAACACTCACGTAACCCAGTCCAATGCCACAAGTCAACCACAAAGTGCGCTGACGCACTGGCTTCCAGCTCTCGCTTCCAGATGCTGCTTTTTTGTGTGTTTTCGTGACCTTCGGTGGATTCAGGTGAAATAACGACGCTGACGCGTTTGGCATCGGCGACCGACGGGAAGTCTAACTCTCCTCCTGGATCGCCTTATCACATCATAATCTATCTCTGGTGTGATGTGTGTGTGTGTGTGTGTGTGTGTGTGTGTGTGTGTGTGTGTGTGTGTGTGTGTGTGTGTGTGTGTGTGTGTGTGTGCGTGTGTGAAAAACTGGAGCGACTCAGTTTGCCAATACGTTCCAGAGGAGAGGCCCCCCCCCCTTTCTCCAATCGTCCCTCCACCATAATGAAGACCATCTGGGGGTGGAAGGAGTGGAAGAGCCCCCCCCCCCCCCCCTTCCCTCTCTCCCAAACTTTACCCTCTCTCTCTCCTCCCAGAGAGAGAGAGCGAGCAAGACTTGATTTCAACTTCCTTTCACCGCACACCACACCGACCCGACCCACTCAGACTCCCTGTTACCAATTAATAACATTATTTACTCATAACGTCTTCTGCTCCCGTGTCCCCCTCTCATTGTCCTTGGAAAAAAAACCTAAAAACTTTCCAGTCCAGTATGGACAATAAAGAGGTCCTGGGAAACCTTAGGCAACGCCTTTCCACTGAGATCCCTCAGTGGAAACGCATCTCCCCCGCGCCACCTACCCGTCGCTCTTCTTGAGCAGGAAGCCCGACTTCTCGGTGCCGTACTTCTTGTTGCCCTGCGGCTGGTGGATGCTGTAGCCGTTCCCGGAGTTTTTCCTGTTCAGGTAGTCCTGGGATGCGCGCGCGCACACGCACACACACACACACACACACACACACACACACACACACACACACACACACACACACACACACACACAAAGTAAAACTCCGTCCCTGGTTTTTCCCCATCGCTGGGAGCCAACCCATGAGAATCTTTAAAATGCTTCCGGTATGGGGGCAACCGCGGCGACGTTCTTCGGCGACGTTCTTCTAGCGGCGGCTGGATTACATTAAAAAATACTTTATATGTTTCCTGTCATGCATTTGGAAAAGCTGAACCTGTTTTTTCTCCCATGAATGATTCTTATTCCAACCAAATGTTATACAAATCAAAATGTAGATTGGCAATAGAAAACTGTGACTATACATATATTTAGTATATATAAGTATACTGTATACTTTTAATTTATTTATGATTATAGTTTATTTTTGTATTATTTTTATTTGTATTTTTTTTTTTATACCAATTCACCAATATTTTGACCAGAGAATAATTAACTGATAACCAAAAAACACCAAACAAATAAAACTAGTTCAACAACAAGTATAATAAAGCAGTATTTAATTTATTTAATTTTCTGTTAAGTATCAGTATCTACGAAACTAGTTTTTCTGATGTCCTACCCAAGTGCCTGCTATGGATGCACATTATTGTCAATGGAAATACAAGTCTAAGTCCTGAGCTTTAAACGGCTCGACGCATCTCATGTCATATATTTAGGGGTTGTTCCATGACTCAAAGTTACACGTGAAGTTGCGTACATTCGAAAAATGTAAACGTTTCCCACGTCACCTTTACTGCATTTACCTCTTTGCCCTCGACTTGCAGGAGCAGCCTGAGAGAATCCCTGAGCTGAGAGAGCTGCCGCACCTCCTCATCCTGGTCTAGACGCACCTATAACACACACACATACACACACACACACACACACACACACACACACACACACACACACACACACACACACACACACACACACACACACACACACACACACACACACACACACACACACACACACACACAAGGTCAGAGATAGAAAAGTATGCAGGGTTCATTCTGGAATTACAAAATGAAATTCAAGCACAATTTCTTCGTTTTCAAGGACTTTCCGCAAAACAAATGTAATAAATGTGTGTGATCTTTGTAAAAAAATGAATTAATTAACAAATGAACTATTATAACTGTCTCTTTCTAACCATACTGGATTAAATGACATTTCCTTGGAATCATCTATGTCTTACAAGAGATTCTGGAAGCATTTTATGACATAACAATTTGAATAACAAAACCAGGGGGAACATCACATGTTTTCACTCAGCGTGTTTTTTTCAAGGACTTCTCAACCACTTCAGCACAGAAGGGGATAAGGCGTTCCAGGACTTTGATTTCAGAGGAGGAGAAGGCACCTCAAGGACCTGGTGAGAACCCTGAGTATGGGAGCTAGTAGAGCAGCCCAGCTCCTTAGGCAGGAAACGGCAACATACCGATGGCACCAAGGGTTTGTGGACCCACACGGGTTAGGACGGGTCGATTCATTCCACCGGTTCCTGCCCGTTCATCAGGAATATCGGATATCGAACATCCCGAGCCTCAATTTGTCGTTATCTCCCCGCGGGGGAACCGGTTGGATCTGAGGTCGGGGCTTGTCTGGGCTGGTGCCTGCTACGTCACGCAGAACCTGAAAAACCTCTAACGTGCACAGCGGCACAAATAAACGATTGTTTCCGGGCGGAGGGCCGGCTCCGTGGGGTTGGAAACTCAGAGCGGCGCTGGGAAGGAATTTGGGATGCGTGGATGCTTTCGGTTTAATCTTTCGGGAAAATAGTCAGACATGTCTGGGAATCGCAGCTAATAACAGAGCGACCGGTGGTTCAGCGGGGAACGGTTCTGGAAGGGTGTGTGTGTGTGTGGGGGGGGGGGGGGGGGGGGGGGGGGTTCAGTTTTGGTTTTGGCAGCTGATGAGTGTGAGGTACCAAAATGCTGTTTGAGTCTTGAGAGCTTCCAAGTCCGTGTCTTTGTCGGTGTTTTTGTAAACGTGACTAAGCAAGGAACGTCAAATCCAGTTGAAACTGTTTGTGGGGGGAGGGAGAGCCAGAGAGAGAGAGAGTGAGAGAGAGAGAGAGCGAGAGAGAGGGGGGGGGGGGACACAGAGAGGTGGTGGTAGGGTTGCCGGTATGTGCGATATTATCAAGACGGACAACAAAAACAGTCAGAGTCAGAGAGTGAGTCACGAGCCAGATAACGAGGACAAGGCAGCCGCAGTTAAAACCCGACCTTTGACCTCTGGCGAGAACGACAGAAGCCGTACTGAATCCACAAACAAAAGATTTTAATCACGACGGCGGCTGCAATACACGACACGGAGACTCCTCCGGAGAGATTCCGCTGCATCTGATGAACAGACCCCCCCCCAAAAAAAACCCCGGCTTTCTCGACAGGGAAAGAACAAACAGGCGGGAGAGCCGGTGGCGGCGGCGGCGGTGGCGGCGGGCGCTCACCGTGTGGACCGACGTGGCCAGCTTCTCCACGAAGGGAGTGAGGTTCTCGGCGGCTTTCAGGCCGTCCTGGAAGAAACTGCCAAACAACGAAATAACATAGAAAAACAAAATAAAATGGGACACATCAAACCCGTGTAAATTTACCCTGCGCCGCATAAACAACCGACCCCTATTGAAATGTGGACGTTGCCAATGACGGTGATTAGAGATCATTAAAAAAAAAAAAAAAGTCAACCTTAAATGCTAATTTTTTAGTTGAAGTAAATGTGTAATCATAACCATGTGCTCTATAAAAAGGAAAATACATTCTTCTGTTTTGGGCTTTTAAATCACATCTGGATATTTTGGTAGTTACAGTAATAATGAGTTCCAGGTTTTTACCTCTTAGTAAGACAAAAAACAACAGCACATCTGGAGAAAAATGTCAAAACTGACATTTGTTGTGTGTCAGGGGAGAAAAAAAAAAAAAAAAAAAAGATATATATATATATATATATATATATATATATATATATATATATATATATATATGTATATGAATGAGAAGAAATGTTTTGTTCAAACTTACCTGAGCTGAGCCTGGAAGTACTTTATGAGGCTCTGGAGGAGGTCAGGGCCCTGGCGCACCTTCAGCTCCTGGATCTTCAGAAGATACTGAAACCATAAACAGGGACAGTTAAAAACACAGCAGTACTACAAAATGGAGCGGCGGTGCATTACGGTGTATTTGCCCGGCGGGTGTGAGGGTGTGGGCCTGGCAGGCGTGACGGTGCGGGCCCGGCGCGGCGTGACGGTGCGGGCCCGGCGGGCATGAGGGTACGGGCCCGGCGGGCGTGACGGTACGGGCCCGGCGGCCGTGACGGTGCGGGCCCGGCGGCTGTGACGGTGCGGGCCCGGCGGGGGCGTGGCGGTGTGGGGCCCGGCGGGGGCGTGGCGGCGTGGGGCCCGGCGGGGGCGTGGCGGCGTGGGCCCGGCGGGGGGCGAGGTTTGTTTCTTAACATTTAAAACAACTTGCACATTTATACATTACCTCTTAGTTTGAAATGATTGAACTGAATACTTTTTGTCAACTTGAGGACACCGTGGCTCATAGGGATGACCTTTACATTTTTTTTTTCAGTTTTTTTAATAAATCAACAGTGGTGAGAGCAGAGAGGTGTTCATTTTGGGGTCGCTCACCTATGTAATTGTAATGGCCACCAGATAATGGCAATTAGAGCAAAGCAATATGCATTTACAAAGTACAATAATAATATCATAAAAAGAATGAAATCAATTAAAAGCAGAGTAAGAATAAGTGTTCCTCAGTGAATTATTTTCTTATTTCAAGTCTTGGATTTTACTATCATGACACCTAATCCCATGTGCAAACTTCTCTTCCCTGCGTTGTCTTTCTTCCTAATTACTGTTTCGTTTGCATACGTTACAGATTTGTCCTTTAAATCCCCTTTCCATCCCTTTAAATGCAATGTAAAAGGCTGGCACACCGTTTATTTATCCAAAATCGACAAACTTCCTCCAATGGGATGGAACCATAAACCATTTTTCTCCGGATCTTTTGTTTTTTTGTCGACATTGAGAAGTTTGGAAACCTTGTCGTAAATTCACGATAAATTCCCCGGCGGTCGTTCCTCTCAGCACCGTCCGGGACAAGATGAACGGGTGGAGGACCAAACAGGCCTGCAATAATTCCGAGCATTAAAATCTGCATAATATTTTCCGTTTTTCCTCCGTCTGGTTATCTTCTGGAACTCCGCCTCATACTGCAGTTGTGGCGCATATTTTAAAGCGTTCGACCGAGTCGATGCTCCGGAATGCAAACTGGGAAAAAACAAAAAAAAGTAATTTAATTTGAGATACAACGGGATAATAGAGGTGATCTCGGGGCATTGGTTTGACCCATTTCTGTCGTGCCCGAAAACTTAAATGTTTGCTTCAAAGGTGGGAAAAAAGGCCCCTCGGAGCCAAGTGCGGGACTCTGTGGAAGGAATGACTCCGTGGTCTCAGCTACACAATAAAAAAAAGTCTAAATCCACCCGTCTATCTGTGATCTGGGGGAGGTGGGAATGGACTCGAGTCGTGCTTCCATTATTGTGTGTGTGTGTGTGTGCGTGCGTGTGTGTGTGTGTGTGTGTGGCGGACGGAGAGACAGAGAGAGAGATGTGGCTCGGAGCGAGTTCAAACCCACAGCTGGTCTCAGTCAGTGTTGGGAGGACTTTTCTCAGGGATTGTAAATCGCTGTCGCATGTGGTGCGGGACTCCACTGAGCTCACGCCGTGTCATAAATCTGCGCTGTGCATGGGACAATATGGGGCGATACGGGACGATACGGGAATTTCCCTGATACTTCGGCTCAGTTTCCTCGAAGAGAGCTCAGGAAAACTCGGACGTTAAACATGAAGAACGTGGTGGAGGCCCCAATCGTGCCCCCGATACTGGATCGATCAAAGTAATGCCGATCACTCGTGTTGACTTCCAATGACAAAGTGAGTGAGTGAGTTTTCTTTCTTCAATCTGTTAGACTGAACCCGTCGCTTGTGGAGCAACCGGTTGGGAAGCGGCATAATAACATATACAGTATCACCAATGGCCAGAAGGGAAACGCCACGGTTGGAATCTGGCGTTCAGACCACCCACGGGCTCCCCAGTCCTTCTACAATAGCTCTATTATTCTAAAAAGGTGCCTGGCTGTGATATTTTGACTGGCACTAATCCCCCCACCTCACACATCTGCAGCTGGAAGGACCTCCGCTCTCGCTCCATGTCCTCTCCTCCGTCCGATGCCTCCGTCCTGATCAGCCCCAGCTGCCGGCTCTTCTCCCGCCGCTCCTTCTCCAGTTTGCCCCTGGAAGGAGGGAGGGCAAAGGGAGGGTGGCGGTGGGGGTTAGGCGGGCCCATTACCTTCAGCGAATTAAACTAAAGCGACAGTGATTTAACGCCAATTATATAGCGGGAATTGGAATTACCAAGAAGGGAGGAAGGAAGGAAAGGAAGAAAGAAAGAAAGAAAGAAAGAAAGAAAAAAACAAAGAAAGAAAGAGAAGAATAAAGAATACCGATATAAAGACAAAAAGGCCGACAGCATAAAGAAAGATAGAGCGACGGAACGAAAGACAGGGGGAGAGACGGAATGACAGAAAAAAAAAGCATGAAAGCCCGATCAGAGAGGACAGAAAGAAAGGAGGAGACAAATAAAAAAAGGAAAGAAAGAAAGAAAGAAAGAAAGAAAGAAAGAACTCCCTCATCCTGCTGCATACTGTACACGAACCGTTGAGGCGAGCGCGCGCGCGTCACCTCCTCCCCTCTCCTCACGTGCAGAACGCGAGGGGGGGCTTTTTGGGATAAAGGACGATGAAGGAGGGGGCGGTTCGATTCCCCTCTTACTACATGATGAGGCGCTTTAAAACCGCTGCCCGGATCACATCAGATCAGCCATGTGCTCTGCAAGGCGTGCCACGCGGAGCGGCCCGAGGGGGACGAACCGCTCGCCCGTTCTGCTGATCTCGGCGTTTCGTTTCCCCACGTCTGCGGCCGAACAGAAACGGGCCCGGGACTCCAAAACGGCGGCCGGGCGTTTCTGTTCGGTCGATGAGATTTTTTCCGGTCTTTTCCTTCTCGGGAGAAAAGGTCGCGCGGATCCAGAGCCTCTTGGATAATTAAGGGTCATAATAAGAGTCTGGGCGGAGCGGCGCATTCCCTCCGTTCGTTTCGACCACTTACATTTTTATGTCGTACTCCTTCCAGCTTTTTTCCATCTGTTTCTTCAGCTCCTGAGGAAGGGATCCGTGGAGGAAGTGACAGAGAGAGGGAGAGAGAGGGAGAGAACAGATGACGATGATCCAGACGACCACGGGTTGAATAAACATGGGGTCCCCTCTCCTCCCCAGCGTGGACAGGATGTGAGCGTTGACCTCGCACACCCCGCAGAGGGTCCTGCGTCACGACAATCGGGGTTCTGGAGCGGGGCCGCGCTCGCTTGAGGCGCTTGTCTTTTTGTCCGGCTCTTCGCCGTTTTGCCGGAAAAAAAGCTCAGATTCGCCTTCGGCGCATTTAGGGTTCCGGAGTGGTGTCAACTTTAAACGTGGGCCTAGGAGCCGGTAAACAGCGGTGGAAAAGCGCAGGTTCAGAAAGTAAAAGTCCTGTTTCCGTTTTTTTCCGCTCCGGCCCTGCACCGATCCACACTGATTACCGGTTGCACCTCTGGGTTGACGCTGATTCCCAAATCCACGCGGTTGGTTCAGAATCCGGGAGCGGAATTAACTTTCTGAACCCCGGATTTTCCACCTCTGCCGCTAAAGGCCTAAATACATGAACATGACTGGACTAACACAGATCTATTTTATTTTATTTTTTTTTAATGAATGGAAATTTAAAGCCACTTTCATTACAATTATTCTCAACGCCGGCGATTGCAGGCAACGATGGGTCTATATGGGTCTATAACTCAAATGGGAAAAAAAAAAATCTAAAACCACAAAATTCAGTTAATGTCACGTATTGCAAATGGACAATGACTGGTGGTCAGACCGGACTGCAGGGCGGTCACATTGTCTTCGGGAGGCCTTGCAGCCCTTTTAGTGACGCGTACGACTCCAACTAAAATACTGTCGGTACAGGTGTTGGCGGGGGGCGGTAGAGAAAAGCACTATTTACTTCTTTACGTCATCTACTTGATCAAAAAATAATAATAATAATAAATAAATAAATCTGTGCACACACCAGACGAGTTAATCTCTACTATTACTCACAGCACGCCAGCCCGTCTGCTATCCGGTTCGGCGGGATTTCCCGCCGCATTAGACTGACCAGATAATCCACAGGAGACATTGACATGCGCTCGGCTTCGCAAGACATTTCCAAACGTCTGTTTGGTTAGGTTCAGGAGGGACCTTCATCCGCAAACGCGGACCTGGTTTCACTCACTAATCCTCGACCGCGACGGAGACCTGTTGTCTCCGCCGTACAATGACATTATTATCGGCTCCGCTACGGCCTCCGGTCTCTCCGTCGTTTAAAATGACTCCTACAATTTGTAGTAACCCCCGTCGGACCCCGTGGGAACCGCGTGCTACGTGCGTCGGCGTTCCGGCCCTTTTTGCGTGGGCTTTGGGTCGACCGTCTTTTTACCGAGAGGTAACCCCGGG
>NW_028293133.1:17500-20000 GCF_960531495.2 Zeus faber | reverse complement strand
ACCGGGGATGGGCCGCCTTCGGGCCCCCGAACCGGGGTTTGGTCACCCGCGCATTAAACACAGAGCGGTGCGTGTTCGTCGGCGGCCACGAGAGCTTCCGAACGCACTTGGTCCCGTGGCTCTAGCCCGTCGGGAAGTGCGCCGACCGGGGATGGGCCGCCTTCGGGCCCCCGAACCGGGGTTTGGTCACCCGCGCATTAAACACAGAGCGGTGCGTGTTCGTCGGCGGCCACGAGAGCTTCCGAACGCACTTGGTCCCGTGGCTCTAGCCCGTCGGGAAGTGCGCCGACCGGGGATGGGCCGCCTTCGGGCCCCCGAACCGGGGTTTGGTCACCCGCGCATTAAACACAGAGCGGTGCGTGTTCGTCGGCGGCCACGAGAGCTTCCGAACGCACTTGGTCCCGTGGCTCTAGCCCGTCGGGAAGTGCGCCGACCGGGGATGGGCCGCCTTCGGGCCCCCGAACCGGGGTTTGGTCACCCGCGCATTAAACACAGAGCGGTGCGTGTTCGTCGGCGGCCACGAGAGCTTCCGAACGCACTTGGTCCCGTGGCTCTAGCCCGTCGGGAAGTGCGCCGACCGGGGATGGGCCGCCTTCGGGCCCCCGAACCGGGGTTTGGTCACCCGCGCATTAAACACAGAGCGGTGCGTGTTCGTCGGCGGCCACGAGAGCTTCCGAACGCACTTGGTCCCGTGGCTCTAGCCCGTCGGGAAGTGCGCCGACCGGGGATGGGCCGCCTTCGGGCCCCCGAACCGGGGTTTGGTCACCCGCGCATTAAACACAGAGCGGTGCGTGTTCGTCGGCGGCCACGAGAGCTTCCGAACGCACTTGGTCCCGTGGCTCTAGCCCGTCGGGAAGTGCGCCGACCGGGGATGGGCCGCCTTCGGGCCCCCGAACCGGGGTTTGGTCACCCGCGCATTAAACACAGAGCGGTGCGTGTTCGTCGGCGGCCACGAGAGCTTCCGAACGCACTTGGTCCCGTGGCTCTAGCCCGTCGGGAAGTGCGCCGACCGGGGATGGGCCGCCTTCGGGCCCCCGAACCGGGGTTTGGTCACCCGCGCATTAAACACAGAGCGGTGCGTGTTCGTCGGCGGCCACGAGAGCTTCCGAACGCACTTGGTCCCGTGGCTCTAGCCCGTCGGGAAGTGCGCCGACCGGGGATGGGCCGCCTTCGGGCCCCCGAACCGGGGTTTGGTCACCCGCGCATTAAACACAGAGCGGTGCGTGTTCGTCGGCGGCCACGAGAGCTTCCGAACGCACTTGGTCCCGTGGCTCTAGCCCGTCGGGAAGTGCGCCGACCGGGGATGGGCCGCCTTCGGGCCCCCGAACCGGGGTTTGGTCACCCGCGCATTAAACACAGAGCGGTGCGTGTTCGTCGGCGGCCACGAGAGCTTCCGAACGCACTTGGTCCCGTGGCTCTAGCCCGTCGGGAAGTGCGCCGACCGGGGATGGGCCGCCTTCGGGCCCCCGAACCGGGGTTTGGTCACCCGCGCATTAAACACAGAGCGGTGCGTGTTCGTCGGCGGCCACGAGAGCTTCCGAACGCACTTGGTCCCGTGGCTCTAGCCCGTCGGGAAGTGCGCCGACCGGGGATGGGCCGCCTTCGGGCCCCCGAACCGGGGTTTGGTCACCCGCGCATTAAACACAGAGCGGTGCGTGTTCGTCGGCGGCCACGAGAGCTTCCGAACGCACTTGGTCCCGTGGCTCTAGCCCGTCGGGAAGTGCGCCGACCGGGGATGGGCCGCCTTCGGGCCCCCGAACCGGGGTTTGGTCACCCGCGCATTAAACACAGAGCGGTGCGTGTTCGTCGGCGGCCACGAGAGCTTCCGAACGCACTTGGTCCCGTGGCTCTAGCCCGTCGGGAAGTGCGCCGACCGGGGATGGGCCGCCTTCGGGCCCCCGAACCGGGGTTTGGTCACCCGCGCATTAAACACAGAGCGGTGCGTGTTCGTCGGCGGCCACGAGAGCTTCCGAACGCACTTGGTCCCGTGGCTCTAGCCCGTCGGGAAGTGCGCCGACCGGGGATGGGCCGCCTTCGGGCCCCCGAACCGGGGTTTGGTCACCCGCGCATTAAACACAGAGCGGTGCGTGTTCGTCGGCGGGCCACGAGAGCTTCCGAACGCACTTGGTCCCGTGGCTCTAGCCCGTCGGGAAGTGCGCCGACCGGGGATGGGCCGCCTTCGGGCCCCCGAACCGGGGTTTGGTCACCCGCGCATTAAACACAGAGCGGTGCGTGTTCGTCGGCGGCCACGAGAGCTTCCGAACGCACTTGGTCCCGTGGCTCTAGCCCGTCGGGAAGTGCGCCGACCGGGGATGGGCCGCCTTCGGGCCCCCGAACCGGGGTTTGGTCACCCCGCGCATTAAACACAGAGCGGTTGCGTGTTCGTCGGCGGGCCACGAGGAGGCTTCCGAACTGCACTTGGTCCCGTGGCTCTAGCCCGTCGGGAAGTGCGCCGACCGGGGAGTGGTGCCGCCTTCGGGCCCCCGAACCGGGGTTTGGT
>NW_028293133.1:0-2500 GCF_960531495.2 Zeus faber | reverse complement strand
ATCCAATTCTGTTAATTGCTCCATCTCCCTCGGTTCAGCCGACACGCACACCCGGCGCGGGGCCTCCTCCTTCTCCTCCTAAACACAGAGCGGTGCGTGTTCGTCGGCGGCCACGAGAGCTTCCGAACGCACTTGGTCCCGTGGCTCTAGCCCGTCGGGAAGTGCGCCGACCGGGGATGGGCCGCCTTCGGGCCCCCGAACCGGGGTTTGGTCACCCGCGCATTAAACACAGAGCGGTGCGTGTTCGTCGGCGGCCACGAGAGCTTCCGAACGCACTTGGTCCCGTGGCTCTAGCCCGTCGGGAAGTGCGCCGACCGGGGATGGGCCGCCTTCGGGCCCCCGAACCGGGGTTTGGTCACCCGCGCATTAAACACAGAGCGGTGCGTGTTCGTCGGCGGCCACGAGAGCTTCCGAACGCACTTGGTCCCGTGGCTCTAGCCCGTCGGGAAGTGCGCCGACCGGGGATGGGCCGCCTTCGGGCCCCCGAACCGGGGTTTGGTCACCCGCGCATTAAACACAGAGCGGTGCGTGTTCGTCGGCGGCCACGAGAGCTTCCGAACGCACTTGGTCCCGTGGCTCTAGCCCGTCGGGAAGTGCGCCGACCGGGGATGGCCGCCTTCGGGCCCCCGAACCGGGGTTTGGTCACCCGCGCATTAAACACAGAGCGGTGCGTGTTCGTCGGCGGCCACGAGAGCTTCCGAACGCACTTGGTCCCGTGGCTCTAGCCCGTCGGGAAGTGCGCCGACCGGGGATGGGCCGCCTTCGGGCCCCCGAACCGGGGTTTGGTCACCCGCGCATTAAACACAGAGCGGTGCGTGTTCGTCGGCGGCCACGAGAGCTTCCGAACGCACTTGGTCCCGTGGCTCTAGCCCGTCGGGAAGTGCGCCGCCCGGGGATGGGCCGCCTTCGGGCCCCCGAACCGGGGTTTGGTCACCCGCGCATTAAACACAGAGCGGTGCGTGTTCGTCGGCGGCCACGAGAGCTTCCGAACGCACTTGGTCCCGTGGCTCTAGCCCGTCGGGAAGTGCGCCGACCGGGGATGGGCCGCCTTCGGGCCCCCCGAACCGGGGTTTGGTCACCCGCGCATTAAACACAGAGCGGTGCGTGTTCGTCGGCGGCCACGAGAGCTTCCGAACGCACTTGGTCCCGTGGCTCTAGCCCGTCGGGAAGTGCGCCGACCGGGGATGGGCCGCCTTCGGGCCCCCGAACCGGGGTTTGGTCACCCGCGCATTAAACACAGAGCGGTGCGTGTTCGTCGGCGGCCACGAGAGCTTCCGAACGCACTTGGTCCCGTGGCTCTAGCCCGTCGGGAAGTGCGCCGACCGGGGATGGGCCGCCTTCGGGCCCCCGAACCGGGGTTTGGTCACCCGCGCATTAAACCCATAGCAGTGCGTGTTCGTCGGCGGCCACGAGAGGTTCCGAAAGCCCTTGGTCCCGTGGCTCTAGCCCGTCGGGAAGTGTAGTTCGTGCCCGGCCTACCGCCTCCATCCTCGGTCCCAGCCTTCTGCATTGGCTTAATGGACTTGGAACACAGTCTCCCTATATACGGTGAGGAAGTGTTTTTTCAAAATGTCCGTCTACATGGGGGCCCTAGGCCAGGCGAAACCAACACGCCTACCTGGTTGTCGCCCTGAAGATGGGTACGCCGTCATCTGGAGACCAGCGTCGGACTTAGAAAATTTTCGCCGCTTCGATCCAATTCTGTTAATTGCTCCATCTCCCTCGGTTCAGCCGACACGCACACCCGGCGCGGGGCCTCCTCCTTCTCCTCCTCCTCCTCTCCTCCTCCTCCTCCTCCCCCTCCTCCTCCTCCCCCTCCTCCTCCTCCCTCCCCTCCCCCCCCCCCCCCCCCCCCCCCCCAATCTCCGCGCGGGTGCCGGGGATCCCACGACCGCCCCTGCCTTGCGCGGATAAATGAAATTTCTCCATTTCCCTCGGTCCTGCCGACACGCACACCCGGCGCGGGGCCTCCCCCCGCTCCTCCCCTCCCCAAACTCCGCACGGGTGCCGGGGATCTCACATCATCATCATCATCATCATCATCATCATAATAATAATAATAATAATAATAATAATAATAATAAATACAATAAAATGAATTAAAAAGGCGCACCGCACCTGGTATTCCCAGGCTGTCTCCCATCCAAGTACTAACGAGGCCCGACCCTGCTTAGCTTAGCTTAATAAAAAAATAATAATAATAATCATAATAATCATCATCATCATCATCATAATAATAATAATAATAATAAATACAATAAAATGAAATAAAAAGGCGCACCGCACCTGGTATTCCCAGGCTGTCTCCCATCCAAGTACTAACGAGGCCCGACCCTGCTTAGCTTAGCTTAATAAAAAAATAATAATAATAATCATAATAATCAACATCATCATCATCATCATCATCATCATCATCATCATAATAATAATAATAATAATAATAATAATAATAAATACAATAAAATGAAATAAAAAGGCGCACCGCACCTGGTATTCCCAG